>NC_030852.1:6919305-6999651 GCF_000208745.1 Theobroma cacao
TGGGCCAGCCTAATTAGAGGGGCACGGTTCCCAATTATTGAGCTTACCTCGATTGGAGAGGCGCGTAGGATAACTCCCGAGGTAGGATTTGAGTACACTTCACGCTGGCCACCACGTGAAGTTGGGACTCAGCCAACGCCAAGGAACGGCTGTGTTGTCAGAGGTGAAATGTGTTTGTGTGTGTGACAATAAACAGCCTTGGCGGTCTCGGTAAGATGCTTTCGCGAGGTATCCCCGAGAATGGATTTTTGGCAAGGGCCAAGTTTTTGAAAAGTGCATAAGCCATGTTGAGTAATTAGATGAAATCCAATTATTTATATGGGTTGGGATGAATTATTTTAATTGTCTCCTATTACTCGGCTTTAGATTATTTTGATGATGTTTGTCTACTCACTGGGATTTTATAATCTCACCCCTTCTTCCTATACATTTTTCAGGCTCATAATAGGCAGTAGACTGTCAATTGCATCGAGAAGTAAATTTCGGAGTTGCATCCTAGAAAGCAAGGTTATAGACTTAAACCTTATCAGTTATTTGGGGGCTCACGTGTCATTATAATTTAAATTGCATACTCTAGTTTTCCATATTATAGTATGTATAAATTTATTTTGTTTTTATGTGCAGAAAATTAATTTTTTGATGTTTCAAAAATATACATATATATATATTGTTTTACATTAAAATAGATTATTTTAATTAATATTTTTAGTTTATTTTATTATTCAAAAAAAAAAAGAAAATGAAAAAAAGAGAGAGGAATGGAAAAACTGGTACAAAAGTCTTGCGAGGTCTCGAAAGGCGTTCGGGGGAAGAATGTCGATCGAGGCTTCGCGGCGGTTGTCACGGGCTCGATGGGAGTTCCGGGTCGTGACAAAATGTCCAAAAACTGGTCTTTCCAAAGTAAACTACAAGCTTACTCTACCTCCAAGGGGCAGTACCGGTCTGCTCCACTTCCAAGTGCCCAAGCCTCGTGAAACGCACCGTATGGTGCATTGAAGACAAGTCTGCTCTTGCTGCACCACTTGGGAGAAAAGGAAAAGCCCTTCCTTCTCCAGCCAATGTGACGCCGTTTGGAAACCCTTTCTCTAACTATACAAGTTGATTTTTACTTTTTTCTTTTCTCTCTTCCACAGCCTATTCTACCCTTTCTCTAAGAACTCCATTTTTCTGCTCTCTCATCAGCTCTCTCACTCATATTATCGGTCTCTCTTTTTTCTCCTTTTGGCAGCAACTAAGCTTCCAATCTCTCGTTTAAACCAGCAGCAAAGCTCCCTAAACTTCTTCGCTCTTTTAATCGACCATCCAACCACCAAAACCCTCTAAAAATCTACTCCTAAAAACCCAAACGAAAAAATCTTAAAACTAAGCTACTCTACTTCTCTCATTTTTCATTATATACATATTTTTTTGATTTTTTTTATTATTGTGGCTAAGGTAGAATGGTTACTAGAAAGCTAGGGATTTTTGTTGATGGTTTTTGTGTTTTTTTTTTTGAAAGATTCAGTTTTCTAGATCATTTCTTTACTGTTCAAAAAATCTCCTCTTTCCCCTCTTTTGAACAAGAGTTTTTAGGGTTTTTATAAAACTCGATTGTCCAAATCTTTGGACAATCAGAAAGGCAATCATGCTCTTCTCAGCATGAATTCTGGATGGGTGGCCTTCACGTAAAAAAATTCACCGAAAATGATCCCAAATCCCAACTGCCCGAGGGAGCATTGAATGCTCTGAAGGCGGTTTGACAATGGAGACCACGCCTCTCTGTTTTTTTTTCCTTTTTTTTTTCTTTTTTTTTAATTTTTTAATTTTATTTATTATTTATTATTATTTTTATATTATTAAAAAAAAGTGTCTACATTATCCACTAAAAATTTTCATTCCACCAATACGTTTCTCTTTTCTCGTTATTCTTAAGGATATCAATGGGTATCTTATAATCGAGTTCGGGTATAGTTTGGATAGTAAAGCTACCATCTGTCATGATTTCTGGTAAGATTTGAGAAATGATATTAAGATGCTAATTATCCAAACTCAATTATAAACAATAATTTTTAATATTAAATTTTAACTTTATATATTATTTTTTGTTTATAAAATTCTTATAATTAATGTAATACTTGATAAAATTCATTAATTGTTCTAAATATGATTTTAAATATGATTTTTGTTAATAATATAATTATTTTAAATATGTTTTAATTAAATATATTTAATGCATATGGATATTTAAGGGATCGTATCTAAAATGTTTGGGTATAGATTTGAATAAGAAATAAAAAAATTAATGGATATTATGAAAAATAATTTAAAAGAATAAATAAAGATAACTGAAAGAACAATTAAAGAGAAGAAAAAAAATATTTATGGGAGAAAAGAGATATTATTGAAGTGTATATATACAAATAAACTGAGGGGCCTATTTATAGGCAAATAACTCCTTTATCTTGATAGAATTTACAAGATAAAGATAACACTTACAGATTAAATGGATTAAATCTTAATCCAATCTAATTTACATCAAATCTAGATATAGATAGAATAAATGGATATTCACAAAAATATTCATAACACTCCCCTTGAATATCCATTGTATTAAGAATATACTTCGTTAAAACCTTGCAAAGAAAAAACCTCATAGGAAAAAATCCGAGTGAAGGAAAAAAAGTACATAATTCTTTTCAAGAATACGCTTATGAAATATTGCCTCGTTAAAAACCTTATCAAGAAAAACCCAGTGGGAAAAACCTTGATGAAGGAAAAGAGTACAGTGCGTATTTTACTCCCTTGATGACTGCATTATAGTGATATTTAAAATGATACATTCCAACTTTTCAAATGTTACAGTAAAAAGAGCTTTAGTGAACAAATATGCTAAATTGTCACTTGACTGAATTTGTTGAACACTAGTTTCACCAATTTCTTGGAGATCATGAGTGAAGAAGAATTTTTGGCGAACTATGTGTTTTGTTCGATCGCTTTTAATATATCATGCCTTTAGCTGTGCTATGCAAGCAGTATTATCCTCATATAACATTGTTGAAATTTTCTTCTTGGTTGACATGTCACACGTTTCTCGACTATGTTAAGTTACAGATCTTAACCAGACACATTCACGACTTGCTCATGAGTTGCTAAAATTTCTGCATGGCTAGAAGAAATAGCAACTATAGTTTGCTTTATAAAATGCCATGAAATAGTCATACCTCCATATGTGAACAAATAACCTATCTGAGATCGAGTTTTGTGTGGATCAAATAAATATCCTGCATCTACATAACGAATAAAATTTTATTTTGATGCATTTGAATAATATAAGCCTATATCCATTGTTTTCGAAGATATCAAAGTATATGTTTAATTCCATTCCAATGTCTTCAAGTTGGAGAAGAACTTTATCTTGCTAATAAATTAACAACAATTGATATATCAAGTCATGTATTGCTAGCAAGATACGTTAGTACTCCAATTTCAATAAGATACAGTACTTCAGGACGAAGAAGTTCTTTATTATCCTCACAAGATCGGAAAAGATCTTTTTTCACATCTAATGACCTTACAACCATTAGTGAACTCAACGGATATGCTTTCTCCATATAAAATCGTTTTAGCATTTTGTGATATAATTTGATTGATGGATAAAAATTTTATTTGCCAAGTGTTCAATCTAAAGACCCAAACAAAACTTTATTTTTTCCAAGGTCTTTCATCTCAAATTCTCTTTTTAAGTAATCCACGGCTTTTAATAACTCTTCAGGAGTTTCAATAATGTTCAAGTCATCAACATAAATAACAATTATAATAAATTTATATCTAAACCCTTTTATAAAATACATGGGCATATAGGATTATTACTATAGACTTCTTTCAACAAATTTGCACCAAGGGGATTATACCACATGTGTCTGGATTGCTTTAATCCATATAAAAATTTATTTAATTTAATTGAATAAATTTCTTGGGAATTCAAATTTTGTACTTCAGGCAACTTAAATCCTTCAAGGATTTTCATATAGATATCGATATCAAATGAGCCATATGAATAGATTGTAGCTACACTTATTAGACGCATTTTCATTTTCTCATTTATTGCCAAACTAGTTAATATAGAATTATAATTGTGTCCACCACAGAGAATATCTTTTTTCATATTTAATACCAGATCTTTGGGTAAAACATTGTGCGATAAGCCGTGCGTTATATCTCATAATCTGATTTTTCTAATTTCGTCTTCGCACAAATACCCATTTATATCTCATTAGTTTTACATCATTTGATGTACGGACTACAGGTCCAAAAACTTCACATTTTGCAATTAAATTCAATTTCACTTTGATTACGTCTTTCCACATTGGCCAATAATTTATATAAGTTAAAGATCCTCATTTTTCTTTCATAATAGTGAGCTCTATATTATATACAAAATATCGTCGATGTTTATTTACTGGTTCCATCTTTTCCCATCATGACATAATTGATTGAGATCTTTTCATTTTTAATGATTTCAGGTACCTGAATTTCTTCTGAAATTTTTCTCAATTATGTCAAGGGTCTCTTTTAGAGTTTCTACTTCCTCTTTTGGACCATCTTAAATATTTGCTCCTTTTTTTTTTTGAGGATTTTATCTTTGGAACCAATTGATTTTCACGCTTCTAGAGTGCCTTGTCTTACAGGGACATAAATGCTAATAGGAGCATTTGCAACTGGTATATAAGATTTAGTTATTCCCTTTAGGTCAGTAAATACGTTTGACAACTGATTTACTATATTTTGCAAAATAATTATCTTTTGAACTTCAAGTTCATATTGTTTTGTGCAAGGATCAAAACTAGATAATGATAATTTACTGTAAGAAATTTCTTCTTTCAGTTGCTTATTTTCTCCCCCTAATGTTGGAAAAATTGTTTCATCAAAATAACAATTGACAGACTTTGTCATGAATAAATCTCCTATTGATAATTCTAAATATTTAATTACAAATGGATATTTGTATCCAACATATATTCCTAACGCATCTTTATGCGTTATGGTAGAGCAATTGAAACATATACCGCACATTCAAAAAATTCTTAGATGGAAAATATTTGGTTCCTGACTATAAACCAATTGTATAGAGAGAATTTATAATAACTCGTTTGGCCTTATGCATACAAATGCTGCTGCATCCAAAATGGCATGCCCCCAAGTCAACATTGGGAGTTTGAATTTCATAAGCTTGCAATCAGTTGGAAGTGTTTAATAAATAATTCTACTAAACCATTTGTGTATAAACATAAGCAATATGTTGTTCAATAGTTATTCCAACTAATGTGCAATATTAAAGGCTTGAGATGTATATCCACCAACATTATCAAGACAAATAATCTTGATTACATAACCAGGAAAATGTGCTTGCAAATGAATGATTGCAAATGCCAAATTGCAAGCTATAACAAGCACACATGTGACTATCTAGTCGATGCATCGATTAAAATCATAAAATATCTAAATGGTTCACAATATGGATGTATGAATCCACATATAACCTTGAATATTATTCAAAAACATAGAAAATTTAGTCCCAACTTTAGTTGATGGTAGCCTTATAATTTATTTGCCTTCAGAGCAAGCAACACATAAATTCATTAGATTGAAACATCTTCTGGTTTTTCAATGGATGATAAATTTTGAATCTTTTTTTTTTTGCATCATTATTGATCCGGGATGGTCCAACCGATCATGCCAAACATTAAAATCATTAGTAAACTTCTAGTTTACTATAAGTTTCAATTATTCTAATATTTGTATAGTTTAATTCTGAGAACAAAGTGAGTAATTTTTTTTTCTTTCAATACACACTTTCTACTTGATATAATTGTAATATAGAAGTATTAAGTGTCTCTTTCATTCGTTGTCTCAATATGATATCTATTCAAACAAATATCTTTAAAACTTAATAAACTTCTTTGAGACTTAATAGAAAACAATACATTCTCTATTAATTTTAGACTACCAGATATTGAATTATCTAGTAGTCTAATAAACAACTATTAGCTCTTCTGGAGCCTTCAATTAATTTTAGACTACTAGATATTTAATTGACTTTGGCTTTTTTTTTTCGTTGGCAAGTAGGAAAAATATTTCTTGTCTTTAAATATAGTGTGTGTTATAGCAATATCTGCTAGACATATATTTACATTATTGATCTTAGATCCAACAAGATCAATATCTATATTTTCTTCAATAAAAAAATATATACAATAAGAAACTTGCAAGTTAACATAAAAGAATAGTAAATATAAAATTAAAATACATAATAAGAACATATCATTTAAATATAATGAAAAATATTAAAGTATCTTCATAATATAGTTATACTAAATATACCAATTACAATTAAGTTCATTCTCAGAGATTTCTATTACCAATCATGTAATCAATTCTTTTTTCAAAATGGACAAATATCTCGATGTGCTATACCAACTTGGCCATGATTAAAATTATTACAAGATGTTTTAATTTTCAGTGATGCTTGATAAAATTTAAGACGTACAATAGGTACGTGATCAATGATTTTTCATGCCACATCAATAACAATACGTTTTCTATATTTCTTTTATTCTTTTCATTATTTATCCACTTCTTGTGGGTTACAAGTATTCATCCACTTTTTGATTGGTTATCCACTTCTAGTGGGTTAGTGGTTTAAGGTATCCATCTACTTTTTGTGCGTTGAAAGTATTCATCTATTTGTGGTAGGTTACAAGTATATATCCACTTTTGGTGGGTGATCCACATGTGATGGGTTATCCACTACTGGTGGATTATACATTTTTAGTAGGTTACGGCATTCATCTACTTCTGGTGGTAAATTGTCCATCCACTTCTGATGGCAAAATTATCCTTAAATTCTGATAGTAAAATTATTATCCACTTTTGGTGGCAAAATTATAATTAGAATTAAAATAGTGATAGTGTAAATTATTATAACGGCCTCTTCGATATCCATGATTATAATTATTAAATAATGTGGCATTCACTTCAGGGAATAGATAGATTTATGACCATGATCATAATTATTAAATGATGTCGCATTCACTTCAGGAAATGAACAAATTTATAATTTGTTTTATTAGTAACTCGTTTGTCACATTCACTTCAGGGAATGGACATTATGATTTTTCATTAATAGCTATATAATAGCAAATTCACTTTTCAATTAAGAGATAGAATATAATATGTATTATATGATAGTAAAATTCATATTCAGGTTGATTTTAAGAAAATAGAAATACTAAAGAGATATCAAATCATTTATCTGATTTTGTTACAACAAAAAATTAAAGACCAATCATTGAAATCCTTTTAAAGCTTTGAGATGATGAAAACAAAGTACTAGCAACACTTACCTGATTTGCTAAAACTATAAATCAAAACTGAATCATTGAAATCCTTTTGAAGCTTGAAAATGATGAAACAAAATAATTTCAAAACTTGAGAGATTAGAGAGGATCGTACTGATAACGTTTTATGAAAAATAACTTAAAAGAATAAATAAAGATAACTGAAAGAACAATTAAAAAGAAGAAAGAAAGTATTTAGGGAGAAAAAGAGATATTATTGAAGTGTATATATACAAATGAATTGAGGAGACCTATTTATAGGTAAATAACTCTATTATTTTGATAGAATTTACAAGATGAAAATAACACTTAAAGATTAGATGGATTAGATCCTAATCCAATCTAATTTATATCAAATCTAGATGTAGATAAAATAAATAGATATTCATAAAAATATTCATAACAATGAAATATTTGTAAGACATTGCATTCTGTCATACTTGAGAAATTCTGGTCCGAACAAGGGACATAAAAAGAGTCCATCCGTTGGTAGATAACAATTATTGGTCCATGGTGTAGTAGGAGTGCCCAATTTTTGTATTCATGTTAAGTCAAAACCCCTTTGGAAGAAAGACAGTGAATAGGACAAAGGATTCCATGTTGGGAAGAATGGTTAGGGTAATGTAGTATGGATAACTCTCTGCTACTTCTTCGATGACTCCCACTCTTCATCTAGGCTTTGGATGCCAACAAAGTTTTAGGCATCAAAATGGGTGATAAGACAGACAATTAGGACCACCATTTGAGAATGAGAGCTTGCTTTTCTTGCAGTTTGGTCCACCATAAAGCTTCCATCATCATCATCACTGTCACATACTCCTTTCTCACCTCTCAACAACCCCATATGACATTCCCACCCATAAATATCAACACTCCTTTATTCTCTCACCATTCTTTACTTAACCATGTGTATTCCCTTGGTAATTTCTTGTTAACAATGGCAAATCTCGTGTTTACTAGAGACATCACAACCGACCTTTTAAAGCAACAAAAAACAGCCAGGTCTAAACAGATCAAAAGTTGCATCAAAAGCAAAAAAGCTGAGAAAAGTAAAAGCAAAAGTAATAATTACAACCACCAAGATCCACCCAATCCACCCAACAAGAACATGTGGAAAGGTATCCACCTCAAAGTATAAATGAAAATGGAAAAGAAAAGAACTGGTACAATGGGGAATTAGGGGGGGAAAAGAAAACGATAAAACCCAGTTGGCACCTAATAAAGGAACATTAGACGGAGGTCCAGCATACAACAAGACCGCCACCAAACTTAACATGCTAATTATGGACACAATAGAGCAGGGCGAGGGATAACCCATGTAGCAATAGGAGAATACGGTATGGTGGTCGGCCTGAGCTAACTTATCGAGAGTCAGCTGCATCACTGACCTTATCAGGCTGTGCATCCAGTTGTTCTGGCAAACTGGAACGACGTAGTTCCTCAATTCGCATTGTCACTTGAGACATGGAGGGGCGTCTATCAGGGTATTGAGCAGCACAATCTACAGCAAGTTGCAAGAGTTGAACCATCTCTTCCTCCACATTCTGATACCTGAGGAGCTCAAGATCAAAAACCTCAGAAGTCCATTCCTCCCGAACAACAGACTGCACCCATCTTGGGAGGTCTATTCCTTCCTCATTCAAGACCGAGTGCGTGGGGGCTTTCCCAGTTAATAGCTCCAAAAGCAACACACCAAAGCTGTAAACATCAGCCTTTTGAGATACTTTGCGGGGGTCAGTCACCTCTGGTGCTCGGTATCCAGCCACTCTATTGGGAGTTGAGGAAGGCCCTACAAGGTGTGCTAGCCCAAAATCAGAAACTCGAGCATCATAGGACTTTGTGAGGAGGATATTTGACGATTTTATGTTTCCATGAGACACGTTAGGGCCTTGAGAGTGCAGGTATTCAATTCCACAGGCAGCTCCAAGAGCAATTCCAGATCTAATGTCCCAGTTCAGTGGAGTCCTTCCTGCTCCTTTGTTCCCTAAATCCCACAAGTTAAAAAAGTGAGAATAATGAAAGAAAAATTAAACCTACATACAGCACTATCACTCCAGAGAATATGATGGAATCTCCAGAAATAGCTGAAAAATGATGACAAACACTTGATTAAAAGATAAATTCTGCTCAAAAAAGAGAGAGGTAAATGGCAGAAGGACAAGACCGATGCAACATCATTGACCTAAGAAGAATGAATACTATATGAAATTGAGTATGTTCTAAAGAAGCAATGCAGATATACTTTAAATTCCACTCATTTAAGCAACCTATTTAATCGGTGTTTAAATGATAAAAGAACTATAGTGGAGTGCAGTTCATGATTATCTTCAAAAAGGATTTGAGTCTAAGAGCTAAACCACAACAAATAAGAGAATAAAAAAAAAAGGTAGAAACACAAAAAAGACTCAGTAATCATCGAATGGAAATGATAACAACCATTCACCAACATAAAATCTGCAAAAAGAAAAGCAATAAATGATCCAAAAGGGACTGCTCTGAATTAAACAAAAAAATTGCTCACCATGCAAAAGTGCAGATAAGCTTCCCATGGGCATGTAATCATAGACAAGGAGCTTCTCATCCCTGCTAAAATAGTAAGCTCGGAGAGGGACCAAATTTTGATGATCCATAGCTCCAACCCCTTCAATCCTATCCTTGAATTCCCTCTCAGAAATAGTCACATCCTTGAGCCTCTTAACAGCCACTGCATTTCCTCCTTCCAACACTGCTTTATACGCTGTTCCAAACGTTCCTTTACCTAAAACCTCAGCAGAAGCTCTCAACAAATCCTCCAAATCGAACACTCTCCCCGCATTCCCAAAGAAAACCAGCTTCTTAGCTCCGGCCCCATTGGTTTCACCTCCTTTCACTCCACCACCACCCACCATGGCCGCTGCTGCTGCTGCCGCCACCGAAAACCCATTTCCATACCCACCATTCTCCATTTCCCCACCTGATTTCTCCCCAGGAATCTCCAACTCTTGATTTTTAATCGAAGCAATGTCAATTGACCTCGTTTTCTTGCTACTCTTCTTTCTACATAAAATCATCAAAATCATAACAATCAATAGAAATCCCAGCACAGATCCAATCACAATACCAGCAATGGCACCCCCAGACAACTTGCTTTTCTTCTTTTTCTCTTGTTGATTCTCATCCGTTGGATTGGCAGGCTCACTTGCATTGCCAACAGCAGCAGTAGCAGGGCAAGCCTTGTCAAGTGGCTGTCCACAAAGCAAATTTCCCAGAAAAGCACTGGACCCATATTTCTGTAACTCCTTTGGTATAGACCCGTTCAACAAATTATTTGACACATTAAACTGATCAAGATTTTGCAAAGAACTCAAATCAGGTACCGACCCAGAAAGACTGTTGCTATCAAGAAGCAAAGTTCTTAACCTTGTCAAATTGTTGAACCCAACAGAGATTTCCCCAGAAAAATTATTAACGCCAAGATTTAGCCTCACTAAATCATGAAGGCCAAACAGGAACTCCGGGATCTCATCCGAAAAACGATTCCCTTGCAAGTAAAGGTTTCGGAGATTTTCACAGAGAGAAAGATCCGAAGGGAGTTGTCCGGTTAAGGAGTTGAGACGGAGACTCAGAGTGCGCAGTTCAGTCAAGTTCCCGAAAATGCCGAGTGGGAGTTGGCCAGAGAGTGCTACACCAGGTAGCCTAAGCACTGTGACGCGGTTCCGCTCGCACCTGACCCCAGCCCACAAGCATGGACTCTGGTTGGAGATGTTCCAGAACAGGGTTCGGCCTCCGACCGAGGAGCGAAGCGCCAAAAGCGCTGCTCTGTCGGTGGCAAGATCTGGTTTGGTTACCTGGACTAGGACAAAGAAAAGAATGGCAATGACAAAAAATTGGGTTTGCATTTTCTTGTTGGTTGCCGTTGTTTGTGTTTTGCTCAAGACAAGGAAGATAAGGATTTGATAATGCGGATAATGAAGGGTGGATTGTACCCCTGTTTTGTTCTCTTGTTTAACCTGGGGGCATTGAGGGTACAGACTCCAGAGGGAGAGAGAGAGAGAGAGAGAGAGAGAGAAGAGAGAGGAGAAGAAGAAAGAAAGAAAGAAAGAAGAGAGAGAGTAGTANAAGGAGAAGAGGAAGTGTTAATGCGAGAGCATTTTTTCTGTGTGGATTGGTGAAGAGTGGGTGAGTGGTGATGGCAAGGAAAGGAATACAAAGGGAGAGAGAGAGAGAGAGAGAGTGTAGACGATGGCAAACCCTAGCTGGTTGCTGGCTGGGTCAACCGGGTTTCCTTTCTGCTTTTTGTTTGTTTTTGCCTTTGATATTTTTCTTGTCTTTTTATTTTCTAAATGCTAGATAATATTTTAATTAAGTTGTTTTATTTATTTATTTATTTTGGCTATGAATAAATAAATAAAAGCATTTTTCAATGCGGCTGAGTTAGTGGGTATGGTTTTTTCCTTTTCAGTATATTTTATTGTTCTGTACGGGGAGTTTTATTTTGGCTGCCCTTTCTTAATTTGGAAATGTAGCACTGTGTGTTTATTATGTTCAACCCCTCCCCTCCCCGTCCCACTAGAAATTCCAACAACAAGTGATGGATTTTCTTGATGGAATAATTTGTTAAAATTAAGTCTTTATTTTTTTTTGAAAAAGGAAATTCGAATTCATACTTTTCAACTAAGAAATCACACATTACAAATGTTCAGGTGTAAGTTTTTGTACTCTTTAAAATTGATAATTTCAATCCAATCAAATAACGGTATTAAAATTTTTCCTTTATCTATACTAACATGATATTTGATTGTGTTGACATAATATTGAATATGATAATGTGGTATTTAAGATCCAAAACTAAAACTCAAGATCAACATTTAATTATGTATAATAATTATTTTATTATTTTTAGATATCACATCATCAAATTTAATGTTATGATAATACTATTAAGTACCGTGTCAACATAAATAATGTAAAAATTTTAATACTGTTTATGATGAACATGATTTTATTAATTTTAAAAAGTGAGAGGACTTATAAATTATTGTATAAGAATTAATTGTAGATAAAATTTAAAGATTAATGACGTAATTTTATTAATCAAACTTGTTGCATTATGATACGTTGGGTTTTGGTCAGCACAGGGTTTGGTTCTGCCTTTTAGCTCACTTCTGCTAAAAAATGGTAAACAAACAAATAAATAAGGATTTTTACAAAAAGGAAAGAAGTGAAATTAAATAGAAATAGCACCAATTAAGCAAATTAATGTACTCTCAACTTTTTCATTGACAATTTTTAATTAATTGTTAGAATCTATGTAACTAGAAATTAAAATCAGCATTAAGTTTTTTTTTAATTGGCTAAAGAATGATATTATAAGGAACTACATGTACATAACTACATATTCAATTGACACTTTTTCTTTTTCTGAATAAATAAAAATTGACATGTTTTATATGTAACTTTTTTTTTTAATTTGGAAAAAAAGATTTCAACTTTACTTTTTGAGCAAGTAATAATATATCAATTAATAAACTAAATACTCGGATGCATATTCTATATGTAACTCGTTAATAGATAAGTTCAGATCTTTTTGTCAAAAAGATAAGGTAGATATTAGGTTTGTAAGTAATTTTTTTTATCGAATAAGTATGTTTTTTGAATTAAAAATATGATTTTTGAATTAAAAATATGAGTTTATAACACTTTTATCTTCCTCAACACAAAAAACACATAATTGAAAATAATTAATTTATTTTATATCACAAACCTAATTACTAGTTTTAATATTCAACTTTGAGATTTTTTATTTAGAATTGAGTTTTTAATCATTAAAATATTATAAAAAAGGTATTTCATTTGTTTTATTAAAGCAGTTGCATACCATGTTGGTAACAAGTTAAAAATAATAATAAAAAAAAGTAATATATTAATTAAGGTAAAAGCAAATAGGCGATAAATAGAAAGAGTGCATATGGAGCACTCCGACGTTGCATTATTTGGCAAGTGATGTTGGTCAAAGAATTAAGGTGGATGGCCTTAAAAGTAATTTACCCAAATTTCGGTTTTCGCAAAGCCATTATGGTTGGGGGTGGGGAACATGAGCATCCGGCTCCACTACAGTCTAAAGCCTAAAGTTACATTTTCTTTTAGTTGTAAATAAAGGGCAATTTAGTAGGCTAAAAGAAAAAAAAAGGGGGCAAGTTACATTTTTCAATCTTATAATTTCAGCCATTATTACCACTTCTTATAATTTCAAAAGTCCCATTTGATTTTAAAAGCAAAAAGAAAAAAAATTTCAATAATAAAAAAGAAAAATGAAATATTGATCTCATCTCAAATTCAAGTCTCACCATGTATGAATTTTGTTATATGTTTATGTTAAATTCATCTAACTAATCAATAAAGGATTTGGGCATTTCAGTTTTGGGATGTCAAACTAAAATTACATTTTATATTGGGTCTTTTTTTCATACATAAAATTTTATTTTATTTACCAAAATAAAAAGAATATAATGTGTGTATACATGTGCAAGCAATATACCAATATAAATAACAAAATTTCAAAATTATAAGCTTTTATCAACTCATAAACAAAGTACATTTCTCTACATCACTGTTCTTAACTCTACTAGAAATTTTATACACTTAATTAGTCTAATTTTCATAATAACTTTTCAAATATATCACCATTCCTCTAGCTACTAGGAATTTTCTAATTTTTATCCAACTTCAAATTGACTTTTCTCTATATATAATTAAAAAAAATAAAAAAAAGGTATACGACATAAATTCACATTATGTAAAGAAATCGTAAATAATAAAATAAAAATATTATTAATACCAAAAATTAAACAAATAAAAAAAACTAAAAATGACTTTGAAATTAATGGTATAAGTAGTTACACAATAGTTCAACGGTTTGGGAAAGATGAGAAAAGTGAAGAATCTTTGGAATTAAAGTCGTGTAGAAATTTGATTTGGTGGGGTCTTTTTTCTCTCTCTAATTGTGAGGGTGTCGCACTCTACGATTTGAGAATCTAAGTTCTTTATTTTTTTTCTTCTCTTGCTTCACATGTGTTTCGTCATTATTTCTATTCCACAAATCAAATTAACTCACACATACAAAATCAAATTATTTCTTCTAAATTTTTTCTTGTTCTTCACCCAAATTTCCCTTTTTCTTCAACAGTCTAATTCAACCCTTTTCAACTTTCTAATCCAATTTTTTAAGTCTGGTTGTGGTAGTCTGGGGTTTCCAAAATAAAATCAGTCCAAGAATTTTTCTTGAACTCTCTCGATCCATTTGAGATTTGGGTCACGAAAAATTGCAGGGTAGCAAAAGATTCAAGCAGTATTGTTAGATTCTTTTTTGGAGAGTCTTGACGGGAGAAGAGTTATGTAAATAGTTATTTCAATGAGTTTGGTGTTAAAAAATTTAAAAAAAAAATTGAACTTTCTTTTTAGAAAAATCGAACCAGATTGAACTAGTATCATTAATCGAAAAAATCAAACATCGAACTATTTCCGTGAGTTCAATCGGTTTCTAAAAACTGAATTTCAACAACCTTTTTGCCTAATATTTTACCTAAGTTTATTTCAATACATGTACATATAAATAGGGGTGTGCAAACAGTTAGTTTGCTAAAATCGATTCTAAAAATCTCAAAATCAAAAAAACCGAAATCCTCCTTTAAAAAAATCGAAACCAAACCAAAGTAGTTGTAGTAACCAAAAATCGAACATCGAACTACTTCGGTTAGTTTTGTTTGATTAATGAAGATGAAGGGAAAAAATATGAGGATGTGACATTTTCTTATTGGATCCCATGGTGAGATTTTCTTTTATTTTGTTTTTCAATTGAATAATAAAGAATGAAGAAATAAAGAATTTTGTTTTGTTTTTTGAACTCAAGTCTTACATATCTTCTTCAAGTAAATGTATACACACGGTGTTCACTCTTATTATAACTGTTTCCTTTAATTAAGGCATTGTCAACAGAAAATATGGAGTTAATATTATATATTTTGATTTTAGACATTGCATATGAAAAATATTTTCTTTAATTCCTTAAGCTAGGAAAACCCCAAATTACTCCTCATTATATAAGTATTACTCACTTCGATTGGTTTAGTTACTTCGGTTGAGAAAATTTCAAATCGAAGACCAAACCATTAAACCATTCTAACTGAACTTAATTAACAGAAATAATCGAATATCAAACTAATTGAATTGAGAAAACCAAACTCAATTCGATTCGATTCGATTATTCAGTTTGATTTGAATTTGCACACCCCTAAATATAAATTTTAACATACTCAAGTAAATTCAACAACATTTTGAACAAATTCAACAACATTTAACAATATTTTAAGCAAATTCAACAATATTCTAAAACAAATTCAACCTACTTAAAATTCAATCTAACATTTCAATAATAAAGAAATTCCAACAACAATAGTCTTAAAATTCCAACATTTCAAGAAATTCCAACAATAATATTAAAATTCCAACAACTAACAATAGTCTTCAAAGATTCTAACAACCAACAAATCAACAATAGTCTTCAAAGATGGACCTCCACCCATGGCTTTCTGCACATTCTTCTAAAATGTTGAGAAAAATAAAATCAAATTAGTATAAAATTTTAGTTAAAACAAGCTAAAATATTCATATTATCTAACATTACCTCAAAATCAATACACCTCTCTCTTACTGATTAGTTACATGGTCCAATGCAATTTTTGACAAATCTAAAATACATAAACACACCTTTTCAAAAAAAAAAAAATACATAAACACAAATAACATAAAATAAGCCTTAAACAAGAAGCTAAAAGAAATAAAGCAATAACAATTGAATCAAGAAAAACAAAATGATGGTATAGATAACATACTTACTAAGATCAATTTTCTCAAGCTCTACCAAATCATTCTCCATGTCATTTAGGTGGGAAAATCCACGTAGTCAATCTTGAGCATAAATAAGGTCTTGCACAAGCTTAGTAAAGAACTCCTACATGCATCAAGCACATGACCATCAGTGTTAAAACTTGACTCCAAACCAACCATGGATGTGGGAATCATTAATACATCATGAGTTAGTAAGGCAAAGATAGAATACCTTTCACTATTGAATTTCCACCAAATGAGAACATCAAAGTCATTACCATCGATTGTTGCATCAAGCTCATTTAAACTCAATTATTTCTCCAATTATGATTTATTCTATTTCCTGCCAATTTCAATCTTATTCCTCTTAGATTCTAACCATGTATCATCACTAGCTTTGCAGTCCATATCATTATCATTGGTGACTTTTGTAATTTTACTCACTTGGTGTCACATCCCATTCCTGGGGACATGACCAACGCAATGATCCACACAAATATAGTCCATTAGACCCAAGTAAGCTTTCAAACAATCCATTTGTAGTACCACTTAATCCAAACAAGAGAGACATATCTCATCATGTACATGTATACAGATATTATAATTATATCAAAATATCTCATAGATAACATTTAAGATTCAAAACAATCCAACTTGATTGTACTTAACCGACAATATAAATTTGTAGTTATAAATCACCAAAATCTCAAGCCATACATTGGCTAATACCAAATACTATATCAAGTATAAACATTTGACAGCAAAAGACTCGACCATTAGGGGAGCACTTTAACCAAATGGGAGCCTCAACAACCACCTTCCAAAGAGGGGATGGAAGGATGACTTTTCCAACGATGTTAATCAATGGTCTATTGATTTGAAACAAGGAAGATTTTACGTTTGGTGAGATATAAAATCTCAGTGAGCAGAAATAGGGAGGGGGAATAAACTAAAATGAGGAGTATTTGCAAATACCATTTTAAATAAATATGCACAATCCTCGACCGACGCTCAATCAACCACACTTTTCATACCTTCAGACATTACAGTGTCCAACAAAACCTCTTAAGTATTAAGAGAGATAATCTAAACATAATGGAGCTCAAAACCCTTCTAATAAAGTAGAAATCATCAAGTTTATAGCTAAGTATCAATAACTGTATCCAAGGTATTGATACTTTTCAAGTATAATGCTTTTTGCTTTCAAGGTCTGATACCTTAGGTAAACGTATCGATACCTTTTGTCCAAAATGCCTTCCTAAATCATTTTGTTGAACAAGTGTCGATACTATTAGAAATGCTAGCTTAATAAATAAGTAACTAGAATGTCCCAGAGGGGGGTGAGTTAGACTTTAACAAATATTTCAAACTTAAAACAGAGTGCTGTAGTCGTCTATGAAAGATCCCTAGTCGATTATGCTAGTGATTCCTCTTGAAAAAACCTCTTTAAAGCTATTAGAACAACCCACTAGTCAACTATAATGACTCTATAGTTGTTCCTAGACTAGAAACTAGCTTTCAAGTCTTATAAAATAAATTCCAAGGAAAAATTTGATGAATATGCCAATTATAAGCAAGTCTACGCAATCTAATATAAGCTAAAATCACATTTGAAATGATTAACATGGCTTTGAAGACAAACCAATGAAAACATAAACAAGAACCATTTTCAAGAAATCTTTTCAACAAGAAATAAGCTAAAATGGTATGAGAAAGCTTAACTAAGAATACAAACTAAGAAGTGAAAAGTGTAAGTGAAAACTTCAAGTAATTTATGAAAATGGTTTTCTTGGAATAAAGTGCAGCAAATCAAAACAATTACAAAAATGAAGACACAAGTATATTTATAGAGGTTCGATTTTTTCATTTGCCTACATACTTTCCCTTAGCAAGCTTAAGAGTTTTAAATTCACTATGAAAAATACTTTTCAAGTATTGGGAAATGGGTTTAATCATGCCATATCAACAGTTGAAACAAAAATACAATAAACATGAATATAAGAACATAGCGAAATTGAAACTAGGAACCGACTCTCCTCCTAAGGTCACTTTCATTGAATTTTGGATGATTTATAATATAATATATTAAAGGTATGATCTGATCATTACCTTAGGAGCAAAGAAAAGTTGGATTTCTTGTCCTAATAACACTAATCAGCCTTTATAAAGTCTTCTTATAGAGTTTGGTTGTCGCAAATAAAAGTTGTCTAAATGCATAGCCTCTAATGATCATCTACACAATGATTTTGTGAATCCTTACGTTACAGTGGGATTGCTAAGCTGTTTAATGTGCTAGCAAGGGATTATGTTAGCTTTAATAGCTCGAAAATGATTAAAGTTTTGACATGACAAAAAATGATCAAAATTTCTTGTCTAAGTGATCCTTGAAACTTGAGTGATTCTTGAATGCTTTTGATGTGTTTTTATGTTTCCTTACTTGATTAACATTTGAACTTGTATTTGAAGTTGTTTTGTGAAAGGAAATTTATTTTATACATTTTGAATCTTAAGTTCAAGCAAGAGGAATCAATTGCTGAAAAGGAAACATCAATTCTTGCAAAATGGAATACTTAGACAAGCTTTTGGAAGCTTAAGAATCGATTCTAATAGCCAAGAAGTTGATTCTTGCATGCACAAAGAATTAATTCTTGGAAAGGTAGATGTTGGGTCTTGAAGCTAGGAACTGAAATTTAGAGAAGAAAGAATTGATTCTTACACAAAAAGAACTAACTTCTCAGGAATAAAGAATTGATTCTTTGAAAGCAGAAAGCTCTAGACTAAAGAAAAACCAACACCTCAAGAATAAAGAATTGATTCATGTTTATGCTTACTTGATCATAGTATTCTTTTACATGATTGCAATAAATGCAAAATGCTTTGTTAATGCTTTATTAAAATAATAATATTTTCTTGATGTGAAAATTCTTCTTGAGTTGTTAATTTCATTCATGATTTGGAGAATATTTCTTGGAATGCTTGCTAAAGAAATATTTAATGGTAATTAAGAATGCTCATTGATGATTTTTTTTGTAATTTCTCTTTTAGTTGCTATTTTCATATATGAATTAGAAAATTATTGATAATACTTTATAACTATTGAGAACGATGCTTGATGACTAATGATACTTTAGACACGCTTAGGAACTACTTTGTAAATATTTCGTGAAAATTTGAGTATTTGATGCATATATTGAACATCTATTTAAATGCTCATACTTATCTAGTTCCATGAATACTTGAGTATTAGATGAACATGTTGAATATAGACTTAAATACTCATCCATTTTAGGCTCATGATTTCTCTCATAACAATTGGTGTTTTAACAATTGGAAACTTATTTGTTTAAAGGGGAGTGAGAATATGCTTTAAAGTGATTATATCATTTATCCATTCTCCTTTTGCATCATGTTTGAATTAACCCTGTTTTACTTTTTACCCCTCTTTTGATAAAGACAAAAAATGGGAAAAGGAACTAAGATTGTGGTTATGGTTAAACGTTTAGCTATTATGGTCAAATATTCTATTGTGTGTACCAAAATTGAGTGTTTAATGTAGCTTATAACTTTATTGAAATTGAATGTTTATTGTTGCTGTATTTCTGATGCACTCATTAAGGGGGAGTTTTGAATATATTTTTAAATGATGACAAAAAGAGGGTGAAGATTGGAGAAGAAATAAGATGTAATGTAATGTGTTTATCTATTGTCATTTCAATTATTATGTGTTTGTTTTTGAACATTTGCTTGAGTGGTCATGTTATATCTACAGTTGATGATTGTTCATAAATCTTTGCACATATGTGGTTAATCGTTTTTGAACAATTCCTGTATTGGTCATGTTATATCTATTGTTGATGATTGTTCATAAATCTCTGCACATATGTGGTTAATGTTATATGCACATATTAAGGGGAAGTAATCCCTTAATTGCACATACATATAAAGAATACATAGACATTATACTCTTAATCTAGGAGTATTTTGTCATGATCAAAAATTGGAAAGAATGTTGACTCCATATTTTTTTTTCTATGATAACAAAACATTTCTCATTCTATGATGTCTAATTACATTATTTAGGTGTGTAGGACAAAGTTTAAATCCATT
This sequence comes from Theobroma cacao, assembly GCF_000208745.1. Lineage (NCBI taxonomy): Eukaryota > Viridiplantae > Streptophyta > Magnoliopsida > Malvales > Malvaceae > Theobroma > Theobroma cacao. The sequence goes on from NC_030852.1 coordinate 6,939,654, forward strand.
AATAGAATTGTTGTTTGAAAGCAAGTTAAGAAGCTTGTTGTGTTATAAGAATGGTTAATTAGTTAAAAGAGCAAAGAACAAAGAACTAAATAAAGTCAGAATAATGTTAACTAGTTAACATGAAGCCTTAATCAGTCAAACCAGTGTAATGTTAACTAGTTAACATGAAGCCTTAATTAGTCAAGGTTATACATGGCATTACATCAAAGGAAAGAAGAAAAGCCTTAATCGGTTAACAGAAGGCATAACTGATTAAGAATATATTGAGTGCAAAACAGAATGATTGATGAAAAATAATATTTAAAGGTGTTTGAAAACAGAAAGTTATTAATTAGTTAAAGCTGTTGTTAACTAGTTAACATAGTGAAACAATTTGAAAGTTAAAGAAAGCTTAATGGGTTAAAGTTTGTCTTTAACTGGTTAATGAAACACTGTTAGCAGATTTGAATTTAACCACTAAAAGACAAAATAACTGCCCAAAACTTTTTGTAACAGCTAGTTTCTGTCTCCAACGACCAGAAGTGATTTTTCAAGAATTTAAAACATCTCTAACGGTCATAAAGAGTTGGGGGAAGTTCCAAAGATTTTGAAAGAGCTTAGAAAAGCAAAAACCTTCTCTTTTACACTCGTATTCCACTCCAATCTTTATTCAAGTGTTTGAGCGGAAGCTTGTACAACTTAAATCAGTTAGGTGATCATTTGTGCCTCATTTTATCTTTTATTTCTTGTTTACTTAGAGTGTGCAGGGCGCTTTAAGGGGTAGTCTAAGTTAGGGTAAGCTTAGGACTTGTTGTAAAAAAATTGGAGCATGGCTTAGAAGCTCACCTTGTAAAAGCTTAATGGAAGCTGTTAATTCCACTTATTTTACTTGAAAATCCTTGATTAGGAAGATCAAGATATTGGGTGTAGGTCAGGTGGATCAAACCAACCGAACCACTATACATATTGTATTTTGTCCACTTCTCTTAATCTTTCTTTAATTGGTGTTTGCTAACCTCAACAAGTTTTCGATCCATCCATCTTATATCCTCCAAACAGATTTTAAATTTCAAGAGCTATCCTTTAAAATAATTTTAAGTGTTATTCAAGCCCCCTCTAGCACTCCTTTCAAGACCAACAAATTCAAGATGATATGTTTTGTAGAAAATAGAATGGTTATCCCATAAATTCCAATTCGTCAAGAGGGTGGACTTGATAGAATCATATGGTCTTACACAACATATGTTATCTACAATATTAACTCATGTTATCATTATTTGAAGAGTGTGTTAGCAAGGAAAGCATAACAAGACCATCCACATCTCATATTATTGATATGGAAGTTTAGAAAATGATATAAAATGAGAAATTTCTTTCTAGAGCTTGTTTAAATGTTGTGGCAACTTTACTAAATCTATAAAAGAGAAAGGTGAGCTCAAGTCCTATGTGTCCAATAAGGGCAGATTTGCATAAGAGCAAGAAGGAAGGGCAGTGGACCCTTTTTGAATTTTTGTTAGTTAGTATTATATATATTATATATTTTATATATTTTTAGGGGATTTAATAGGGGAAAAGGGGGTAATGGACCCTCTTGAATTTTTTTTAATTTTTTTAAATTGAAAGATTCATTGAAATTTAAAGATTCATTGTTAAAATATATTTTAAATTAATATTTTGAGATATTTATTTAATTTTAAATATAACTATACAACATATTATGTACAATATGACAAGCCAAACTCTGAGCCAAAAACACTTTTATGCTTGAGCCCAAGTTTAAACATCACTATACAAAATGTTATGTACAATACAAAATATTAAACTTTCCTTTAACGCCTCAATTCTTCTCTTTCCATTAAGGTCTTAACGCCTCACTTCCTTTCTTTCCCTTAATGCTGGTCCCTCAATCCTAAAGAAAGCACTGTATTTTTGGTATATATATGCATCATAATTTGATATCTCATTTATTTGTGATTTTTTTTTATTAAAATGGTAACCGCCTTTGATTAACATTTTAGATCTGCCACTGCTGTCCAATATGAATTGTTGTTACAAGGTGGAAAACACAACAGTTAGAACTTTTGATAGGTAAATGATAGCTCTATTATATGGATTTTTTTGGTCATATTTTGGGATATTAATGTAGCTAAGTCCTTGTGTTTTAAGTAGTTTTTAAAAAGTTTTTATGTTTTTAGTTAATTAGTTTAAAACATGTTAACTTAGTTTAATTCAAGTAATTCTAGTTTATTTTCAAGTTGAAAGTCCTATTTTAAGCCAATGCTAATTAATCCTTGTGTTTGTAGGTTTTCAAATGCATAAAGTTAAATGGTGATGAACTATGCAATGGAAACTAAGTGCATATTTTCATTGAACATGTTGTTGTAATTCGGACATAACTTAAGCTACAGAGATTCAATCAATGTGATTCTTAGACCCTAGGAAAGCTAAGAGGCAGACTTACAAAGTTCATGTTTATCATTTCACCCAGAGCATCCTTGACATAGGAGAAAATCGCATTTCAAGATGAGGTACTGCAACTGTTTACGCCAAGGCAGCACAAAGAGCAGCACTGCGGCCTTGCAAGACTCAAGGTCGTAGTGCCCAAGGGAAGCAGCACTACTCCCATACTAAATCCCAAGAGCTCAACGTTGCAACACCCATGGAGGAAGGTTGCGACACTGATTGGAAAACACTGAAAAAATATCCAAGTGTGGAGCGTCGCGGCACCTAAGAAGCAAAGTCGCCACGCCCTGACGTGTTTATATAGGATTCAACTATTTGGGAATTGAATTTTTAGGGCTTTTTGGAGGCTATAAATATGTGATTTTCAGTAGCTGAATGGGTAAGACTTAGAGTGAACAAACGGTAGTTTTTTAGAGAAAAGAAAAGAGCTCTCCAACAAAAGAAATGAGAAGAAATCGAAGGCAACCAAAGATCGAGAATCGAAAGAGGCTTTAATATTCCTTTTTTTTTCATTTCTTTCTTGTTCTTTTTCTATAAAAATGATCTTTTCTTTTGAAATGGTTATATTTGCTATAGAAAAAATGATGAACTAAATTTGTTTTATAGGATTATGGGTTATTTCATTATGTAGTTTGAATATATGATTTCTCTTTGCTTAGTATTAATGGATTTTGTATGGTTTATTCAATTATGTACTTATTGCTTTTCACTACTTGATCACTAGTTGAAATGTATTGGGTCTCAAATGTAACTCGACAGAGGGAGTTTAAAATAAATCATTGTTTTGAATAGCCTCGTTCAATTCACTTTAGAATTAGGTGATAATTTCGTATTTAGGATAGACATATACTTAAATACCTTAGGCAGCCACATTAGAACACAAATGCAATGAACAGTTTCTAATTAATTTACATAGACATATGGAGTTAGTTTTGAAAAGGTATGTGTGCAAGATCTCGACAGAGACTTATACATAATATGGATTTTAGGTTAGCCATATATCCCATTAATCTAAGTTAAGGAGAATGATTAAATTCAGATGAAATTTTGAGAGATACCATAATCTTAGGTTTTTGAATTAATATTTTTCTTAGTGAAATTCTATTCTTTTTTATTTACTTAGTTTTAATAATAATTTTTAGCTTAATCAATCATTCAAAATCGAGTGCTTGGATAGGATAACGGTTATTATAAAGTTAATACTTAGTAAGAATAGGTGCAAATGTTTGTGGGAAATGGTACTTAACTTACCTTTATATTACTTGTATGGCTACATGCACTTATATGTATTAAACAGACAATAGTAAATACAAAAAGTTATGAAGATGGAAATGATGAGTAATGAGGAAAGAATGTTCTTGCCTATACCAGTTTCACTTACTTGTTGGCATATATGGAAAGAAAGATGCAAAGCTAGTTTTGAAAGCAAGATGCTTGATGGGAGGAAGAAGGTAGATAGAATTATAAGGGTTGTATTTGGGAGGTAATCCTATAAAAGGATGCTTTGAAGATAACTAAACAAAATTTAGTAAAAAATGAGAATGAAAAAATCAAAGAATGATTATGAAAAAGTGAATGTTAATGGAGCTTTTAACAACTCTTAAACAACAGTTGCAATTGTGATTATGGTGAGAAAGAGTCATGGCAAATTGATAGCAGAATTTGAAAAAATGTTAGCTTTAAAATTATTATAGTTTGATTATGAAAAAATGATCAAATTTGCTTGAACATTATTTGAGTAATCTTTGACAATTTCTTGAAATGATTTAACTCCCATACATTTGTTCTTACATAGACACAAGCTTGACTCTTGAAGTTATTGAACTATATCTATAAGCTTGTATTACTTAGGTGTATGAGTGTTTATGATTCTCATTCATTAAAGTTTGATTTAAAGATTAAAGGAAAATCTTGATGCACTCATTAAGGGGGAGTTTTGAATATCTTGTTTAATGATGAAAAAGAAAAAGGAGAGAAAGGAAGACTAAGTTAAATATAGTTAAATAGGTCTTCATGTTTAATTTATGTGTGATGCTCAGTTTTGGTCTTGTTGAATATTATGTAAAGAAAACTAGATGCATTGACTAAAGGGGAGCAACTCATTACACACAAAGATTTGAAGCATTCATATTGAACATAGACATTGTACTCTTAATCTATGAGTGTTTTGTTATCATCAAAAATAAGAAATAGAGAATGTTGACTCTATGTTTTTGATGATAGCAAAATTTTTCCATTCATTGATGTCTAATTATATTGTTCATTAATATATTTTGTATATGAAAGCAAGTCAAAGATGTTTGTTTAGTTGCACAATGGGTTAGTTGGTTAAACAAGCAAAGAAGAAAAAGCTTAAATGAAGACAGATTAGTCTTAACTGGTTAACACAAGATTTAATCAGTCAAGCGGGTGCTGAATACAAATAGAAGCCACTTAGTCAAATAATTAAGGGAGTTGGCCAACTACAACTCAAAAATGGAGGTGGCCGATTCAGAAACAGAGAAGACTTAGTCGACTAAGAAGTATCGTTAGTCAACTAAGAGCTTACTACCAGAAATCTGGATTACGAGATATAAAAAACCTAATTGACTAAGAAGCATTGTTAGTCAACCAAGAGCTTACTGCCAAAAATTGAGTTCAGAGACAAAGATGACTTAATCGACTAAGAAGCACACTTAGTCAATTAAGAACACATAGTCAGAAAATTTGAATTTCAGCACAAAAGGACAAAATAACTGCTAAAAACGGCTATTTTCTGTCTTCAACAGCTAAAATTGATTTTGCAAGTATTTAAAGCCTCTCCAATAGTCAAAAACAAGATAGAGAAGCCATCCATAATGCTTTTGAGGTTAGAAGACCAAAAACCTTCTCTTTACACTTGTATTTCACTCCTATCCTTTGAAAAAGTGTTTGAGCTTAACTTTGTACATCTTAGATCAGCTAGGTGATCAACTGTACTTCATCTTTTCTCTATTTTCTGTTTACTTAGAGTGTGAAAAACACTCTAAGGGGTTGATCAAGCTTGGGTTAGCTTGGTTGTTGTGGTGGGTTCTAACTTAGCCTTAGAAAAGTTAATTTTGGATTTTGGTTGATCCCATGAAAAACCATTTTTAAAGGTTGTGGCTGAGCCTGTAAAAAGCCATTGTAAAAGCTTGGTGAAAGCTTGAGAATTTCACTGATTTTAGTGAATTGGTTTGAAAATCCTTGATTGGGAGATCAAGGTAGTGGATGTAGGTCAAGAGGACCGAACCACTATAAATCATCGTGTTTTTATCTATCTTCTTTTATTTTTTTCTTACTCTTAGCATTTAAATCATTCCTACAACAAGCCTTAAACTTCCATTTTCAAATTCTGTTAATCAGCCTTTTACGTGGAAGGAATTTTAATGTCATTTCAAAAGTGCTATTCACCTCCCCTCTAGCACGCTCTTTGGGACCAACAAAAAAAGTAAAAGCTTTTTCAACTCTAAAAACTGAAGCTGAAGCTAAAGCAATGTGAAACTAGTAATTTTCATTACTTGGATAAATTAACTAGTTAACTTGGTGAGCTTAAGAAATGTAAGGACTAGCCAAAAACCTTAATTTCATCGTTGAGAATTCACAACTAAAGGTTATGGAGGTGGTGTAAAGGAGTTAGAATGGAATTAGGCTTTAAAAGGAATAATGTTTACAAGCCTAGACTTGAAAAGTCAACCCTAATGCATAAAGGGTCGGCCCTATGAAGGAACAATAGGGAAAATTCATACAATTTGATCTAAGGTCGATCCAGTGAAGGAAAACTGGCAGAAATACAAACATTTTGGTCTAGGGTTGACCCTAGAGTGCCCAGATATCCTTAAATGGGCTTAAAAGCCCTAAAACCAAAGACTCACTCATTTATATCACTTCTCTTTGTTCTTTCACCCATTTTCTCTAAAATTTCACTCCTTTCAAGACCCACAAAATCCCATCATTAAAAAACCTTGGATTCTAAGTGCTAAAGGTAAGGATTTTCACTCCCAAAACTTGTTTTTTTTTTTCTTTTTATCTTCTCTCTCTAAAAGCTAGAAACTTTTTCTAGATTTTCAAGATTTGGCTAGATCCTTCCACTAGAAGCTCAGCAAGGAGGAAAAATAGGTAAAGTAAGTTCTTTAGTTAATGTGTATGAGGTTTGGATGGAAGATTGATGAAAGTTATTAGAAATAAGTGAAGATTAAATAGAGCTAGAAATGGGTATTTAATGTATTATTAAATTTTCATGGGTTGTTGAAAATATTGACGATTAAACATAATTTTAGGTACTATGGGAGTAGTTTGAGTTTTTTGAAGAAGTTAAGCTTTCAACAAATGATGCTAAGAGGAAAAAGGCATGCTCCAAGAGGTGGGTATATATGGCATTTTTAATTTGTTTTGACATAATTAAGCATGCCTATTCTACACCTCGCATTAAAATGTATTTTAATCAACTTTGCGATGTGAACGATAGTTTTAAGCTTGTTTATGAAATCTAAGTATATTATGTAAATATGTTGTTACATATTTAGATTTAAGCACGAGGAACAAACCTTTCAAATGTTTGATGCCTTAAAATTGATATTTTCTTGTGGTTAATTGGATTATTAATGATTTGAAAATTTAGAATGAAAAATGACTAGTTTTGCATAAACCTAGCATTGGGTCAATTTGTCTTCATGATTAACGACTTTGATTTGGTCTTTGTTTTGAACTTTGATCTTGTTGATGATTGAATTCACCTTTTGTTTGGAATTGTTCTTTAGATACTTTGATTAGTTATATTTCGAAACCCTTTGATCTTAGATGGTGAATGGATGCAACCTTTCATTTGGAAACGAACATTTGAATATTTAGAAATATAACACAAAATGTTTTAGTGGAGCTTACTCGAGTTACGAACTTGTAGCTAGTGGCATTAGCGACTAGCCATTGTTCACAATGATTAACTTTGATTGGGTAGTTAATGGAGTCCTACCCTTTTGATATACGATTGTTAGTTGATACAATCCTACCTCTTTTGATATACAGTTGATGACTATCATGTATGCAACCACTTGGTGCTATTTAGCACTCCACGATCTATTTGAAATGACATTTGACACTATGGAATTAGGATTCAGTATTTGTTTTGATTTTGGACTCTAAAATTGACATTGTCTCGACTTTGGACTTTGGATTTGGTATTTGTTTAGATTTCGGTCTTTAAATTTGGCAATTGTTTTGACCTAGCTACTTGAGTTTGGTATTTATTTCGATTTTGGCATTTGGATTTGGTATTTGTCTTGACCTTGATCTTCGGACTGGGTATTTACTGTGACTCTAGTGTTTAGAGTTGATTTATTCAATTTAGTATGGATTATATTATTTTTTATATCCATTAGTTTTCTTCAAGGGTTTTTTGAAGGTAATGACATTATGTCATTTTTGAAACTAAACCTTTATTTTCCTCAACATCTACTGCAAAGCTTTTAAACCCGATATTTATTATTTGTTTTCTTGGAAATACTTGAGCATTTTGCAAACTACTATTCTCATTTCAAAGGCTTACGAATGGACTTTCAACAAAACCATATAAAATCATTTTAAATGAGTTTGTATCCATCGAGACGAAGATTGAAGATCTCTTGAATAATTAATCATCCTTGACACATAACTCGCACCTTGGGATGTTTTATTTTGCTGGAGGATTGAATTCCCAAACTCTTTGGACATTTTTTATGGTTAAAAGGCAAACTTTGATATTGTTTGAAATGGATTACTTACATTATTTAAAAATATCTTTGATAAACACTCTCTCATTTAGCTTGTTACCCCTCCCCGTATCTACTCACAGAGTTATTTATAACTTAGACATGTAAGATGCATTTGTTGTTGCAAATTAGTAGTTGGCTTGGTCTATTGTTCTTGGCAAGAGCTGTTTCCACAGTCAATATTGATAAGTGTTTAGTAAGGCATCCAGTAGGCATCAGCCCCTTTTATTTCAAGTCGTACTCTGCTAGTCTTATTTGGTTTGGTCATTTCTGATTGATTATCATAGATAAGATAATATTTATGTCTTGTATTAAATCACTTGTATTTGAGATATGCCATGGTATGGCTACACTTGTATTTGTCACAAGATGGCCCATACTTGTTATTTTGATATGTGTTGCTTTTGCATTTTAAGCACGTGAGCGTGCAAATTAATATGATATATTCCTTTGTGATATAATATGTTCATGCATGTTTGATGTACGATTCCATAGTGAGTATTCCTATGATGCTTGTATAAGTATTTAGATTATTTCGTTCATCTCAGGCTTGCATGGGTTAATAAGGTCACTCCCATCGATACCATTGTGCCAATTATGGCCCCGAATTTATGTTGTGACAAGCAATGAATGAGGGAGTTCAACTTGTTCTAAAGGAAAACTTTCAAAAAGTTATTATGGAGATTGATTTTAAAATTATTTATAGGAGTTTTCAACCAAACAAGCATTGCTCAGAATGGAGAATTTTACATATGATAACAAACATTAAAGGTTTTTTCAAAAAGTTTGAAGATGTGAAAGTGCAATATTTGAATCGAAAATCCAACAAGGTTGCTAATTGAGTTGTTAGTCAATCAGGAAAAAAAAAAGGATGTGCTTGTCTAATTAGGTTGAAATACCCCATCCTTGATATATATTCTTGACAAAGATGTTTTGCCTACACCACCAAATTAAGTGAGTTAGTGTTAGGAGCTAGAGGGAATGCAGTATCTTCAACATTTTCCCAATGTATTTAAATTATAATGTTACGACTCAGTCCCAAGCCATGATTGGTGCAATGACCAAGCAGGCAAGCCCACTAAACTCAAGCAAGTATCAGAAATAGACAAATAGATGTGAATACAATAACAAAATAATAAGAGTAGCAACTCATCATACATATATAAATATATTTCATTAAGCATTATCCATATCTCGTAAGATAAGTAAATACACAATTGTGTGCTCAAATATAAGAAAATAGGTAAACTCATTATATATGCCATCTCATGGCTAAATAACAGTGTACTCCACACTTTACCAAATACAAAATATAAACAGACATGGACAATAAAGCAGACTCGTAGATAACTAGTGACGCCTACTGAATGCCACAATAGACACTTACCAAGATATGGTTGGAGAGTCCTCTAAGAATGAAGAGTCAATCACTATATTAATTTGAAAACAAAATAGAATTTACATGTATGAGTTATAAAAACCCAGTGAACAGACATGGGAGGGGAGACAAGCCATAAGCATGAGTTTTGTTATAGAAAGCATTACCAAACAATGTAAGTGTGTAATATTAACGTGTCATATAAATAAATTGTAGTAAATGTAAACCTCTTAATTTTCAACATTTGAAATAGCAAAACATTTGTAGGAAATGCTTAGTCAAAATGGAGTATCTTTTAAGATAGCAAAATGATTCATGATCTATGCATAAAACAAGTGAAAACAATATTTTGCTAAGTCATTTTGATGGGTTCAAAAGCTTATAAACCCAATAGAAAAGTAATTTGAAGTAGCAAATGATTCAGTATGAAAAGATGTTTCAAACAAAGTATTTTTGAGAAAAACAAACGTAAGTATCAATATTTCTTGTCCAGAATACCTCTTGGGTCATTTTGCTCGACAATTATCGACATCTAAGTATGAGGTATCGATACTTCATGTCTAGAAATGCCTTATGGGCATTATGCTTGTTAGGTATTGATACCTACTTCAAAGGTATTGATACCTCATTCGTACTTTTCTTGAATTTTAGATAAAAACAAGATTTTTGGATTCAAACTTTCTAGATTTGATTCCTTTAAGAAAATTAACATGCATTATGCATAATACTCAAGTTTGAGACTTCATTCAAGCATAAAAACCAATGAAGAACCAACTTTGAACTCAAATTAAATTCACATAAGAAATCATTTCAAAGACTAAAATTTCAATTTAATACCTTTTTACATTTCGTGTAAAGACTACTCAAGAAGATCATTAGAAACAAACAGATAATCCAAGGGTACCCAACTTGAGACTAAGATGATAACCGCAACTATCTAGAATCATTTATGTTAGCTTGAAAATTAGTATAGTTTTGATTATCACAAAATGATTCAAATTTGCATTTGCTCTACTAGAGTGACCTTTGACAAGTTCTTGAAATGACTAACTTTCATACATTTGTTCTTATATGATTACAAGCTTAATAGCTTTAATTGTATGAATTCTTGAAGTTACGAGCCAGTATGATTTAGTTGTATGAGTGCTTTTAATCTTTCTAATGTTCACACTTGAGATGTCTAAGTTGCAAGATAGGTGCACGAGATGAGAAACTCATTGATCTTCACAACATCAAAGTTGTTTCAAACTAAGAAGCTTATTCTCAACTCAACATTTGATCACAAGAAAGATATGGCCAAAGTTACATGCTGAATTGATAAAGAAATTGAAGATCCAAAGGTAAGCATCGATCTTAAAGCAAGGCAAATTGATCCAATGGCAGAATGATTGAAGAATGGTTGAAAATTGTGAAGTATAGAAGGCATAGTCGATCCTATAAGCTCCATTGTCGACCTTGTGTCAAGATGGATGAAAAATCACAAAAATATGAAGCCACAGTCAACCTTAACAAAGCTATAGTTGACCCTGAGATAGAAGACAAGAAAAAATCAAGGATTTGAAAAGCCATAGTTGACCTTGACAAAGTTATAGTTGACCCTCCAAGCTCTGTTGTCAAAAATACAAGCTTGTTGAAAGTGGATCGACTAAAAAACTTCATACTCAACTAGAAATGACCGTTGTACATAAAATTCAAAAGGAAAACGACTAGTTTCTTGCTTTAATCACCACCAACAACACCAAGGCTTCTTTAACTATAAAAAGGACCATTTGGAAGCATTTCAAGGTGAGGAAGAAGAAATAAAAGGGTTAAAATATTGAAAATCATGGTCTTGAAAAGAAAATAGAGAAAACCAAGCAAAACTAAGCCTACTTGAGCTAAACCTTCTTTGTGCTTACACTCCAATCTTTTTATCCATTGTTAGGCATTCTTCCACTATTGTACCAAACTAGAAAAATCCACCTTTTAAAGGCACTTTTGCTATTCTTTGTAAAGGTTCTAACTTATCCTTGAAAAGTTAGTGTTGGTTTGTGGTTGAGCCCGTTAAAATCCATGGGTTTTGCTTGCTCCCACTAAAAGGCATTTGCAAGGTTTGCTGCTGAACCCATTAAAAACCATGGGTTGTGCTTGCTTTTGTTAAAAAGTATTTGAAAGGTTTGTGGTTGAGCTTGTTAAAAACTATGGGTTGTGCTTGCTCCTGTTAAAAGGCATTTGTAAGGGTTGTGATTGCTCTAAGAAAAAGCCATTGTAAAGGTTTAATGCTCGATCTTGTTAAAAAGCACATTTCCTTGAGTGGATTTGAAACTCCTTAACTTGCTAAGGGAGAGGATGTAGGCATTTGAGAAAGTCGAACCTCTATAAATTTTCTTATGTCTTCACCTTTATTTTTACCTTGAATTATTGCACTTGATTTCAAGAAAACCCATTTCATAAATTGCTTATGTCTATATTTATACTCTTTACATTTTGGTTTGCTTCTTTGTTAAAACCTTTTTGTTATCCTTACTTATTCACTTCTTGTTGAAAAGATATCTCGAAACATATTTCTTAAGATTATTCTTGTTACATTTGAAAATATTTTAAGTTTTTTACAAGTGATCATTTGCTTATGTTTGATTGAGTAGACTCAACTAAAATTTGCATATTCATCATAGTCTTCTTTGAAATTCTTCTTATGAGCTTTCAAAACAAGTTTATGATCTAAGGTTGACTATCAAGCCTTTATAGTCAACTATACAATTGTTTAAATAGTTTTTGAAAAGGTTTTACTAAGGAGAAACACAACCATAGTTGACTAGAGCTTCTCCATAGTTGACTATATTACTTTAGGACCTCCAAAAGTTTTAAAATCTAATTCACCCCCCTTCTTGGATGTTCTTGTTACTTGATTCATTAAGTTAACACTTTTAATAATTCGGTACATATAGTCACCGATGATATGTGTAATAATAATAAGTGAGGGAACTTCTAATAACTTTATTACATAGAGTTATTTGCCACATTTTGGGTACTAAAATAGCTAAGTTCTTGATTGTTAGGTTCGGATTTAGGTAGTTTTAGTCAATTTTCTTAATTTAGTTTAAATCATGTCAAGTCAATTTAATTCAAGTTGTTTAGTTTAATTTTATGTGAAAATGTCTTAAGTTTAGCTACTACTGATTTAGTTTTTTGTTTTTGAAGATTCTCAAATGAAAAGGCCTTAATTGGTGATGAAATATACAAGTATGGCTAAGTGCATCTTTTGTACATGTTTCAGTATTTCGAGCATAACTTGCACTCTAGAAGTCCAATTAACGTGATTCTTGAGCCATTAAAAATCTAAGAGATAAGGTTTCAACTTTTATGTTTACCATTTTACCCAATTCAGATCAGATCAAGGAGAAAATTGCATTGCAAGAGGAAAAGTTGTAGTTAAGTCTACACAAGGTAGCACATGAGAGCCAAGGCCGTGACGCCACAAGGCAGCAGGGCTGTATACATAGACTAGAGAAGAGAGTGTCACAGTTGTACTAAAAGAAGGCCTAGGCACTTGAAAGAAGAATGCCACCATATTGTCATCCATGAGTAAGACATCGCAACACCTAACGGGGAAAACCGCTACACCGTGCCATCACCATAAAATTCTACATGTACAAAATTTTGAAATTTTGGGCTTTTGAAAGATATTCAACGGGGCTTTTTCAAGGGATTCAAAAGAGGTATTCGTAGCAACTTTTCTAGAGAAAAAGAAGCTGTCAACAAAAGAAGAAAGTAAAGGAAAATCAAAGAAGAATGGAGATTCGAAAGCTTCAATATTAGTTTCTCTTTCAACTTTTGTTCTTTTCTCACTTTTTTTGACTTGGATTGATGGTTGATTATATTTGGATGATGTTTCAATAGATATTATGAACTAATTTATTTTTTCTATGATTATGATTGAACTGAACATCTAATTTGAATACTTCATCTCTTTTTTGCTTATGATCAATGGAATAAGAGTTGTTTATTCCAATTCTGTGTTTAATGCTTTTAGTTACTTGATCACCGATTAGATTGATTTGGATATCTAAATACAACTTGATGAAAGGAGTTTAGATTAGGTCATGAATGGAATAACATGTGTTCAAATTCACTTAGTTGATATATGATTTAATTTATTTATAAGATAGACATATACTTATGTGTCGCACGTAGCCAAGATTATAATACAAACTTAATAAATTTTTCTTCAATTGAATTTACATAGACATATAGTAAATTAATTGGGAGAGATATTTTTATAAGAATTTCAACAAAGACTTATAAATAAATTGGGACTCTAGGTTAGCAACTCAATCCATTGAAGTAAGTTTAGAGAAAGAAACAAGTTTCAGATGAAGTGTTGAAGGATATTGTAATCTTAAGCTTTTTATTAGTTAAATTTTTCTAGTGAAGTTTTGCCCATCAACTTTTAGAATTGATTTAGTTATTATTTGGTTTTAGTTTTGCCTTTCATTAATCAATTTAATTCGGTTGTTTGAATAAGATTAAGGTGTATTAATTTTAGTATTTAGCAAAAGTTGGTACAATTCTCTGTTGGATTCGATTCTCTACTTACTATTATATTACTTGTTATAATACGCACACTTGCGTGATAAAATCGACAACAACTTTGGGCTTTAGTCATGTGTTCTCTCTCTACACCACACATGACTATCACTGTAACTTTTGCTAGCAAACGGTTTAGAACTTAATTAAGTTGGACTTAATTGAAACAGACCAAAATAAAGTGAAAAAATTAATTAAGTTCACAAAGACTTAATTGAATAAAAATACAACTGTTGTATCTAGGGTTACAACTTAGTTTGGCTATATAAATATGTTATGTTAGCCAACTAAAACTCTAAGCCTTCAACCACTTCTTAGCCGTTTCATAAAAATAAGAAAAGAAAAATAGTTTTCTTTGTTTGACAGAAATAAGATTCGACAAGAACTTTTAGTCTTGTTGTTTTAGAAACAAAACTTGCTAGCACAAGTAAAATCCTACCATTGAAAAGGTCTTATTCGGTCACCGTGTGAATTACTGTTAGAGGCCAAACACTTGAGTGGTTGAAAATTTGACAAATTCTAAAGATGAAGAAGCAAAGATTTTGACTATAGGATTTTAGATTGTCTTTTTCTCTTTTCGAGTTTCTTACTTCATCACAAGCTTTTTGGATTTAATTAGCTCTTGATTATGATATCTAAAGCAAGGTATGTAACTCTTAAACTTATGCATGTTCATAATTACTTTAAAAAATAACATGAAAAGACACAAACATTGATGCTGTAGGAGTTGGCTATTTCTTTGATTAAATGCTAGTTTATTTTTCCACTGTGTTATAGTTTTTAATTTCATGATTAATTTCATGTTTGATTATGAGGTCGAATCCCAACACAAACATGAATTGAAATTGTAGAAAATAACTTAAAAACATGTATGGAAATTTCATAAGAATTTATAAATCATGTGTTTAACAATATTTCCATATCATGATTAGCATTCAAAATATACATGTTTAACATATCAAAATAGGTTTGAAAACACATATCAATTGACAACTTGTTGGAATTCCTCTTGGCCAACTTCAATCTACAACAATTAGCAACCAAATTGAGTTATGGAACCTTAGTGGAACCTAAAATATGCAGGTCCATCACAACCATCTCAATTTAACCATACATAATTCTAATTTAGAAAACCCATAAAGTAATTCTACCCAATTTCACAACCTAGCCTCTAATTCAACCTAATTAATCCTTTTTATACAAAATCCCCAATATCCGTCATACAAGTATCAATTCAACTAAACTCAGCTCCTAAGTCTACTCTAAAACTCAAACTCATAACCTCAATTACACTAATTTCAAGTCAACTTACTTTGGGGAGCTTGTGGGTGAGCTTAATTTAAAATCCAACCATCAACAAACCATATAATTGTTAGAATTTAAATAATTATTGCAATTAAACCCTAAATTGAAAATCAAAATTGGGGTTTTTCTCTCACCTTAATCAAACTTGAAATTGAAGCCAGAATATTGAAATTGGATGGAAGAGAAAGAGATTTTTAAGAAAGAAATCAAAAATTTGAAGAAAGAGAGACTTTCTCTCTCTAAGAATTTCGACTAACACAAAAATGGGATGAAAGAGGCTTTTTTTTTTTTTAGAAGATTTAGTGTGGAGATGAAAGAAGAAAAGAAACCATGAAGAAAGAACACAAGAACATGAAATTTGGTTGATAAATGATGAAGGAATGAAAATGGAAGAAAGACATAACGAGGAAGATGAAGGGGAAGCAATAAAGGGAGGACGAAGAAAGAAAATGAAGGTTTTAGGGCTATTAGGATTTTTCAAGGGAATATGAAGGGTTTTTAGAAAAATTATAATTTTGCCCTAATGAAGAAATCCTCAAAATTTACACATTTTTCACTAGTAGGAAGTTTTGTAAAGATTTACCAATATGCCATTGGTGAATGGAAGATGTTAGGTTTGTCAAAATTACCATTTTGTCTTCGTAGAGAAAATTATGATTTTACCTTTTATGAAAAAGTCCTCATTCTGTGTTTTCTTTCTTTTTAGTCTCCAAATACCTTGAACAAAGTATAACATAAGTTTCCAAAAAATAAATTTTGAATATTCCAAATATGAGGTATTTAGGTTAGAGTACCCCATAAATCTCTATATTATAAGTTTTTCATCAATTTTTTCCTTCTATCCAAAATTAATGAATTTAGTTCCTATACTCTAAGATTTTGTGCAATTGAGTCCCTTTGCCTAAGTTTGTTCCTCTATCATATCACACTACTAACGGTCAATTTGGACGAAATTAGGAAGAATGACTCAATTGCACAAAATCTCAAAGTACATTGACTAAATTAACTAGTTTTTGGGTAAAAGGGACTAAATTAACGAAAAAACCTATAATACAGGGACTTGTGAGCTACTTTTACCGAAGTATTTATTTAAGCTCACTAAGAAAAAAAAAATTATGCTTGGGTCAAATTACCCATTTTCCCTAATGTAAAATCCAAGATTATATTATATGGTGATAAAATTGGGGTTGGAGCAAGGTGTGAAATACCTACCCATTGTCGTCCATGTTAGACTTTTAAGGTCTCTATGGATAAACTTGTGCCAATTTATAACACTTCAAAAACCTAAATCGAGGCTTGAGTTTGATCCACTTGTTTATTTTATATTTTGTAATTTGAATATTTTAAAATTAAAATAAAACAAAAACATTTTATTTAGAAAATAATAATAGTCTCGAGTCGAGACTTTAGGCTTAGGTGGACAACTCTAGTGGTAGATGGTAGCATTTTTATGAGGGGCTGTGGCCCCTAAAAATTTTAAAATCTTTTATTTATTATATATATATATTTTAATGCTTTTTCAAAATAATTTATTTATTTAATAATTAAGACAAATAAAGAATAATAAAATGACCTCACAAGCCTCACTCAATTTTACCCAAACTTTTAAGTTTTTCCATGCCTCTTTTTCCCTCTTTTTTTTCCTCTTTCTATTCTCTTTTATCCTTTCATTTTTACTTTACTCTTTTCTCTATAATTTACCATCAAAACATACTTCATTCTTCAAGAGAAATTTATGAACTTGTCAGTTTGGATAACAAAAGACAAGAACCACACACCACCAATGTGTGAAATTAAATTAAGATGAGGTAAATTTTTTTTTGTCTTCGTCTTTCTACTTATATTATTATTATTTATATTTGTTTATCTTTTTCATTTCTATTTTGTTTGCTCATATGTTATAAGTTTCTACAGATTTTCTTCTCCAAATTTCTATAAACCCTCAACTATGTTCTTCTTTCTTTTTGTTATGTGGGTTCAATATTCTATTTGCCATGTTTTTCTCTTTCTTTTTTTTTTTTCTGTTATGTGATTATATTTTTTATATTTTTAGTCTTTAAAAATTAAAAAATTATTATGTAATTCTTGAATATAAATTATAGTGTTACACTTACTTAAAATTTCATTAATGCATCATTTTTTTATTAATCTTGATTGATAGATTAATTGGCCTTGTTTTGACTCATTCAGTTTCTGCAGCAACTATAAAGAGTCTCTTTAGTAATGAAAATTGTGAAAATAAGATTCAAGAACAAAATAGATGATGAGTTTCTTGCAGATCATTTAGTAGTTTATATTACGAAAAACATTGCTAGCCTTTTCAGTATACAATCAATAATTGATGAATTTGAATATAAGAAACATGGTCGAGTACAACTTTTCTAAAAGATTATTGTAAGTCTTTTTTTTCTTATTCTTTTTGATTTACATGTTATGTAAAATTATTATCTATTATGAATATTTTGATTATTAGTTAAGTTTGATATATTAATTTTAAAAATTTTTAACTTTTATTTATCTTTATCTTTGACCTCTCAATAAAAATTGGCTAGCTTCGTCTCTCGACAGCTCAACCTTTGGACACCTCAAAACCCTAACTATATATTTATTTAGTTTTAAACATTGAAAATACATTATGGTACACATTTGAGTCTTCACTCTTTTATACTCATCAACCCTTTTATCCTTTTTCAGAGGGGCCTTTGCAAAGATTAGATTTTGGAGTGGTGAACAATATTGGCTTCGTGGTGAATGGTTACCATTGAAGATAGAAAAGTATAGAAAAAAAAAGGAAGTAGTGAGAGAGTAGGAGGAAAAACAGTTATAGTGTACTATTATTTTATTATTGATTGATTGCTGCATCCATTGTCGGGGGAGAGGCTCCATTCCAAGTCCCCACTTGCGGACCCCCGGATTATGGTTTCCTGCTTCTCGTTGTTGTCTCTTCTTTCATTTATTTAACTCATTTTATAGTTTGAGCTTTGATTCCACAATCTCCACTTCAAATCTTGAAATAAATTCAATGAATTTTATGAGATGAAAATGGATTACATTCAATTGTGCTTAGATGTTAGAAAAGATTTTAGCATAATATTCAAAAAAAATTATAAACTATACAAAAATATTCAAATAAAATTTTTTTGTTACATTCAATCAAACTGTTGTATTCTTATTTTAAACCAAATAAAATTTTACAATTAATGGTCGACTAATTGAAATAAAAATGTTGAAATTTGATTAAACATAATAAAAAATAAAATTTTTTAAATCTTTTTTAAATAATTAAAAAGTTTTTTCAAGCATTATATCAAAAAATTTGCTTTACCCTAAATAAAGTAACTTCCTTTGGCAATTGGATCCTAAAAATTATGCTCATCTTTTTCTTTAACAGAAAGTTGTATTATGTGTTTTGACTTTGGACCCTTCATTAGAAAAATTGATAGTAATTAGTTACCACATAAAGTAGTGCCTATTTGGCCTAAATTTTTTTAACTTAAAAATTATTATGAAGCTTTTATAAAAAATAATAACTTTTAAAATTATGCTAAAACTATTTGGTAAGCTATTTGACAAAAAAAATTATATAAGTTTTAATTTTTGTTAAAATTATCCTAAAAGGTATTGATGCCATCTTCAATTACATAATAAATCAAAACAGAGCAAGTTTGTTTCAAGCTTATATACGATTTCAAATGTTAAAATTAAAAAAATTCATAAAAAAAAACCTTTAAATAATATCTGAATGCAGTTTTGAATTTTAAGTTTTCTTTTCTCTTAATCTTTGTAAGAATAAAAAGATCTCAGATTTTGTTATTCTGTTACTAATTTTTTGTGTTTTTTAATAGTTTTTATAGAGAGAGATAAAGGAGAGGGAAATTGCAATTTGCGTTGGAGAAAGATGATTTGCAGAGGAAGGGAGAGGAGAGGGAGATCGATTTAGAAAAGATATTTTTTTAAAAGTTGATGTATTTTAAAAAAAAAAAAGAGAAGAGAAAGCTCTTATCTGAAGTTTTTCTTTAAGCTTTCTTTTTTTAAAAAAATTGTTCTTTAAAAAAAGTTACTTTTTTATTTTAAGAGTTTCTCAAAATCCTGTTTTGCTTAGTTTTTGCTTTTAAAAAGTAGATAAGTTAAAAAAAAAAGTCAAGCCGAACAAGCATTAATCTTTTAGGAAAAGAGATGGATACTAACAAACAAAAAACCTATCAACCAATGCTAATAAATAAGATTTTTAGGCTTTTTGATTACGACCTTTTATGTACCAATTTATTTTTATCCATTTTCAAGTTGACAAAATTTTGGGTTAATTTCTATTTTAAAAATAGATTTTATTAAATTATTGGCATAAAAGTCTTGCATTCTTGACAGTGGACCGGTTCATCTCGGCTTGGAGTCAAATGGTAGACATGGTATTTTGGGTTTGAGATATTATTATATTACTAAAAAATATTTCATTTAATTTTAATTTTAAAATATATTTAAAATATTAATTAAAAATTGTTATTAATATTTTAGTAATAAATTTAATTTGAACAAGTTTAACCTACAAGTACTGGTGTCAATAGATCCCAGCATGGAGTTGTTGATCGGATGGTCTCTGTCGCCTCAAGATTGGTTTGCAACTCAACATTGATGGAGCTCATTGAACTTCATGCCATCAATCTACTACGAGAGGTGTCTCTACTTTAGGAATTGAAAATGCGGTTTCTTGGTCAAATTCGAAAATTGTTATGAGGATTATTGATGACATAGGATGAGGAATGCCATAAGATGATCTTGGCTATGGATGATAAAATCATTGCACAGGTGATTCAAATGGAAACATATGAGCCAAATACTAATTCAGATTTGATTTTGATTATTAAAAATCTTTTAAAAGAGAAATGATAAATCGGTATCATTTATGTATATCGCGAATCCAATCGTTTAGCAAATTTTCTTATGAATGTGGCTTTTCAATATCCTATTAGTACGATGCTTCTCAAGGAACCTTTTAAGGACAGTGTTTCAATTTTATTAAGCTATGTTACGATAACTTTATTTCTACTCATTATTTTGACTCCAGTATTCTACTTTTATTTCTTTCTAAATAAAAAAACATATTATAATATCTTCATATAACTTTTAAAGTTTAAAAACTTTATTGAGGGTGCATAAATTTATATATATATATATATATATATATATATATATATAATTTGTATTATCTATACCTATTTATTAAGAGTCTCCCTTGAAGGGGGCAATTGGTTGACATTTGGCACTCCGAATTAAGCGACTCATGGCACTTAATTGGGATGGAAAGGAGCTGTTTTGGAAGGCTCTATATTGCTTGCCACGTGGGTTGCTGAATGAAGGCCACATTGCTTTCCAATTTGAGGATTTGGAGGGCGTTTCGAGAGCCTTGGGCGGTTCGAGTTCAACGAGTTTGGATGCAATTTGACCAGCCCGATTCCTGGAGATATTTTGTTGGCTTCTTTGGTCTTTATTGGAGTTTGAAGGGCTTGTTGGCTCTTTTCATATGTTTTGGTTAAGGTGCTTTTGGATTTTTAATATTTTGTCTACGACATTGTTGTATTTTCCCTTTTTTTACCAATTCCAGAACTCTTTTGTTACTCGATTCTAGATTGTTTTTTCTTTATCTTCTTCGTTTATTTCTTTCTTTGCTCTATTCTAAAACTTTCTTTTCTTTTTGTTTGCTTTCTTCTCATGGTTTTCTTTCAGTTTCTTGCTTCT
Organism: Theobroma cacao; assembly: GCF_000208745.1. Lineage (NCBI taxonomy): Eukaryota > Viridiplantae > Streptophyta > Magnoliopsida > Malvales > Malvaceae > Theobroma > Theobroma cacao. The sequence continues at coordinate 6,960,822 of NC_030852.1, forward strand.
TTGTGTGATTTGCAGGGTTGTTTTCCTGTGTTATTTATATTATTTCTACATAATCCTTCATTTTCGTTAAATGGATCAATGTTCGGTTCCTTCATTTATGATCGTCCGGTTCTAAAAAGAACATCATTCTTCCCCGTTAACATAAGAAGAGACTAATCTATAATTAAGAAATCTATAATTCTTCCCCGGTTCTAATCTCTTCATTTTTTTATTAACAAGATCCATTATTTTTTCACAACCAGTTTGATCATATAACATAATCAAAAGGTCAACTTAGTTAAAAAAATTGCCAATAATATGCTAACCAAAAAAAAAAAAATTACAACCTCTTCCAATCCTTAGCGTATTGCCAAAAAAATTGACTCTAACTTAACTGCTATTTACAAATTAGAAAGTTATATAATTTATTATATTTTTCTTTAATGCTATTTTCAATTCTTTAAAGTAAATTAATCATATAGTTCATTTCTGAAATTATCTAATAAACTTAAATGTTTTCTTGCTTTCATTTATAAATTGGTCGCTGCTCTTTCTATTTTATTTTGATTGTTCATACTAAATTAAGAAACAAGATATCTTTTTGCAAAAGAAATGACCATTATTTCTACATATATTATTTTAATCACTATCAAATAAAAATTTATCCTAATGCTTCTTTTATCAGATATGCGCATGTGCCACCCTCTAGTTATGGTATAAGAAATTCCCTTGATGGATATTCGTTGTTCAAAGGAGCAAGTGGCAATGCAGGCATATTTAAAGCATGGAGTATTGGTTGATCCTTTGATGAGAATAATTTTGTAGTAGTTTCAATCTCAAGGTAGGACCAGCTATGACCTAACCTAACCATAATATAATAATTTCCAAGCCACCGATGAATGAAAATGATTGATGAAAGAAAACGAAAGATTTGATACTCAGAGACAGATGGCAAGGTGAGGCAGCATATTCAAAGCTTTAATTTAAGTGCAAATTACCGTTGAGATATAAAAAGAATGGAGAATGTGGTTAGACCAACAACAAAACCAAATGAAAGAAAATAATACAAAATTAGTTTTGTTCAATTAAAGGCCATGGGGAGATATTAGCTGTTAGGAGACACCTTTGGTTGGAAAGCTATGCCTATTATATTATTCTAACTTTTTCCACTGTCGGTTGCCTCTTCTCTTGTAGGTTTCTTATAGTCTAGGCTCAACGCCCATCAGCATTTAAGGGTCCAAACCCATAAAAGAAAATTATTGAGAGACTGAAGAATTACTTGTGAGAATAAATTAGAAGAATCTGGTGGCAATCATGTTGTGACTACATTTTCATTTCTGGCAAAGACAAAGAAAAACTGGAAATATTTCGCATGTCTTGCACCCTTTGCTTGGCTTGTTAGGGAAAAGAAATGAAGTTAGCTGAGGTGGTTATTCCTACCCCACACCCCATAGCTAATGGATTTGCTTCTCAATATTCCATCATCTCTTTCATTCATTCACAAGCTTCATTACTATTTACTATTCTTATTGTAAGAGAGGAATGTGCTGCCGTTGACCAAATTCCACTGTTCCAGTCCAGGAAATGTATATGAATGGATATTGTGGCACCAGATAAGGAAAAAATGTGCTCAAGAAAGATAATTTGGTCGGCAATCTAACTAAATGAAATGCAACCACAAAATTAAAATTAAACTTAGGCTTGTTTCTTTCCTTTTCTTCTATTACTTATTTTGATCGATCGATCGCTGTAAGGAGTAACATGCCCTCCTTTCTAGACATGTTGAATAATTTAAATAAATTTTTATTTTTTTATTTGAGTCAAATAAATCTTTATAACTAATAATTCACTAACTTTTGTTAAAGAAAATGTCACTTATCATTCTATACTATGACATGTTGACATTTCATAATAGATGTTGATGTGGTATTATGACATGATCATATCACATTTTTTACTATCTACGTCAGAATTAAATAGTATAAAATTGACAATTATAATTAATCAACCGTTGATCATACAAATTTATTTGACATAAAATAAAATAAAAACATAAATTTAATTAAACGTAATAAAAGAATAAAAAAAATATTCAAAAAATTCTTAAATAATTTCAAAACTTTTTTAAAAAATGATCATACATTGTTCAACTTCACTTGCGCTTTTCTTTTTCACTTAGGTGAAGTCTATTTCCTTTTATTTATTTTGACAAAGAAAGTGTTGATTCCTTCCCCCATTTGACGTTTCAAAAGTTTTCTAAAGTTGTATTCACATTTTCTCTAAATTTGTCCACTGGGGACTTATAGAAACAAAAGGCCCAAGGTGTAATAAAAGCGCTCATAACTTGGGTTCCACCTGCATTGTCTGTCTAAAGGGGTGATGCTTGAGGAATTCTTCACTTTTACATAGCCATGGATGAGCTCACTGCTCAAAAGCCTTCTCACAGCGTAATCAACTCGTGGAATATAATTTGCTCTAAAAAGGATCTATTACTTTACTACCGAGGAATACAATTACCAACATATTGTCTTCGTTTCTAATCTCAGAATTAAAACACCTACTTGTCTCTAGTTTTTTTTTTTTTTTTTTCATAAAAATACCATCTATTCTTATTAATATAAAGACATAATGCTTGAAATAATTCATGAATTATTTTAAAAAATTTAAATAAATTTTTATTTTTTTATTACATTCAATTAAATTATTTTACTTTTATGTTAAAATCAAATAAACTCTTATGATTAATGTTTGGTTAATTACTATAAATTTAAAACTAAGGAAAACGAAAGTAAGAAGAAACTCTGGAACTGAATATCCTCATGCAGAGGAGAATCAGCAGGGGGCGCTGGTCCAGTGTTAGATTGATTGAGACTGAGCGGCAGAACCAGGCAGATGGGTGGCCCTGGAAAAGATGGGAGTGCCATGCTTATACCTTTCGTCCTCCGATGCCTTTGCCTGTGCTGCTGCGTACTTGGTATCATCCTTGCTCTTTGCCATCTCTCTTGTTTTTCTTTTGGTTTTTTGTCATTTGATCACATCCTTCTTTTTATCTCGCTAATCGTTTTCTAAGCTCCTTAGAGCTGCATGTGAAAGATTTTGACAGCTGTTGCTTTTGTTCAATACACGAGCCGCCCATTTCAACTTCCAACAGATAGAATTGAATGCATTGGACAAATAAAAATGAACGCCTTTTATAGCTTTTCCACACAATTGGGAAGAACCAAACCTTTGAATTCCCAGCCTTCACACCAAAACTTAGCCATTGCTGCATTTATATCTTCAGAACCATCTTTGGAAATTTGGAAGCAGTGCATGCTAAACAGCTTAAATCAGAAATAGCATTCTAACATTTTACTCATTAGTTAGTGTATGATCCTCTTGCTTGAAGAACCGGATTCAAATCCCCTTCCCTAACTAAAAAAAGAAAAAAACAGTTTAAATCAACCAGCTTTGATAAATTATAATCAAATTCGATCATGATAAAAATCAGATCTAATGCTTGATTTCGACTGATTAATGATGAATGTTTGTCTACACGATATGTTTAAAAAGAAAACAAGAAATCTGCATCGCAAAAATTGCATCTGCCTTGAAGTAACAGTCATAACGCAGTCAACATTATAGCAACTTAGGCCTCAGAGTCAACTAACATGGAAATACTTAATAAACTGTACTCTAAACTTCGCCAAATCAGGTCTGACTGCCATGTCCTCAAATTGATTAACAAATTCCTTTCCATCAGCACTTCTCAAATCTGAAGCAAACATTGTAACTCCAAAGTAAACCGGCATTGAGGTAAAGTACCACTACTGATGTACCAGTTTGCTCAATATGCAAGATAGGTCTAACCTATGTGAACACAACATAAATTATTAAAACTTCAAAGCAAATTAAATAAATAAATAAATAAACAAAGAATTCTTATATAGAAAATAAAGCCTGTAATGAGAAAATAAATCAGAATATTTCATCATAAAAACTGCAAAAACCTAAGTAGAGGAAAACATTTGAGCTTTGAATATGGTAGATCGACTGAAACACCAAAAAAAAAAAAAAAAAAAGAAGGGCGGAGCAAACTTACATCAGCTGTCATGGAACAAATCCTACAAAAAGCTCTCCATGTCAAGTTCCACGAAGGAGCATGGATCCGGAATATCAAAATTGTTCAACACCTGAAGACCATTTCGAAAAATATGATCATATATATTAATTACTACTCACCACAACCCTCAAATTTTCAAGTCATGTAAGTTTGATCCTGATGCAGTAACAGAATATGAACCATAATACGTGAGAAAAATATAAAGATACCAGGGAGAGCAACCTGCTAAAGTAAGAATTTCAAATTAGAGATTTTCAAAAGAACGAAAATGAGAAAAGAAAAGGTTTCTACAAAGTCCCTCATAAATTACATGGGAGCTGAATATACACTGATAAATTGGCAAAACATTTAGAACAAATGCACAAAAGAGAAGTATCAGTCTCATTACCTTGACTTCTGTTTATCTACATAAAGTTGGAATTTTAGTCCTAGGATGGGCTATAAAACAAGATTGTTGTCCTCCCCTTCCCTTAAGCCCCCAAACCTTGGGGAATGCAAACATTTGATTCCAAGTCTTGGCACAAGCAGCAAAACTATACCAGCCAAGCTAGCTGGACTTATTCTTCAAGTTTGAGGTTAGTTGTTTAGCATAAACAAATGAATTTTCAAAACTTTAAATTAATTCATTTCAATTCCATGGTTTGATATGTTTGGAGACTTTAAAAAGGAAGATGTCAGATTTCAAATCAGTGATTTTAATTCGCTGATTTATGTACGCTCACTATTTCAGCAAGGTTGCTCCAATTGCCACCAAACTTATAGAAATTTAACTGGACACAACAAAAAGAAGAGGGTAGACATTCTGTAATTAAAACCCAGCCCTCAACCCCCTTAATAACCTCTATCCTAAATTTAATCTCTAGTGTTTTTTGGCCAAAATTTCTTTAGTTTACCACATGGAGTTCCAAACATGAGAAATCTACAGCAAAGGCATGGCGAATGGAAATGCAGGATTTCAACACAAAATTTGCTACAAAATTACAAGTGAGCTTTCAACAATCTTTCAAATACCCAAAAAGGTTATCAGGTTATTCCTACCTTTATTTCAAATTGAATGTCTATCTTACTGTTTTAGGATGTTTCAAAATAATATTCACTTTCCAAAAAAATAAAAAACATTTTGTTAATGTTGCTTTCATTGAAATACTAACTTAGGTTGATCTCACTAGCTTTATGAAACTTAAAAGAGTAAAAGTTGTCAAGAGACAAAATACTCATACCTAAAACTTTGTGCAATTGCTAAAAAAAAATGTGTAATTTAAAAAGGAAACATTAAATTAGAAACAGAGGGTACAATTAGAAGTTCAGGAACTAAAGTAAGTTGAGTGAATGTTAAATAACTAATAGGGTAATGCAACCTATGAATAAAACACCACAAAATTCGATCCTACAATTTCTTGTGTTTGACATTATATTAAAAATTCAACGCTTTTGAACAATCAACATAAAACAAAGGAAAACTTAAGAAAATGACTAGCTGAAATGTAGGTCATTTTTAACCAAAATCTAACAGGAAAAAAAATCTCCAATGGGATCCTCTTCACTGGCAAAAAATTGTATTGATTAAGATAAATTTAATCTCTAGTTTTTTTTTGGCCAAAATTTCTTTAGTTTACCACATGGAGTTCCAAACATGAGAAATCTACAACAAAGGCATTGCGAATGGAAATGCAGGATTTCAACACAAAATTTGCTACAAAATTACAAGTGAGCTTTCAACAATCTTTCAAATACCCAAAAAGGTTATCAGGTTATTCCTACCTTTATTTCAAATTGAATGTCTATCTTACTGTTTTAGGATGTTTCAAAATAATATTCACTTTCCAAAAAAATAAAAAACATTTTGTTAATGTTGCTTTCATTGAAATACTAACTTAGGTGGATCTCACTAGCTTTATGAAACTTAAAAGAGTAAAAGTTGTCAAGAGACAAAATACTCATACCTAAAACTTTGTGCAATTGCTAAAAAAAAATGTGTAATTTAAAAAGGAAACATTAAATTAGAAACAGAGGGTACAATTAGAAGTTCAGGAACTAAAGTAAGTTGAGTGAATGTTAAATAACTGATAGGGTAACGCAACCTATGAATAAAACACCACAAAATTCGATCCTACAATTTCTTGTGTTTGACATTATATTAAAAATTCAACGCTTTTGAACAATCAACATAAAACAAAGGAAAACTTAAGAAAATGACTAGCTGAAATGTAGGTCATTTTTAACCAAAATCTAACAGGAATAAAAATCTCCAATGGGATCCTCTTCACTGGCAAAATATTGTATTGATTAAGATAATTTAAAAAAAAAATTTCTTGTATCCAACAAAAAAAAAAAAAAAAACGAGAGAAAAACACCTCTTAAGCTGCAACAGTAACAGACAATACATAAATTCAAAACCTTTTGCCAATGGATTCCAAAACGCAGAACTGAGGATTTTAAATCTATCGCATCCAGAAAGGTTGCTGCATGACCCTTGTTGATAGGACAAATAAACAAAAATCAAGAGAATGCACATTATCCCAGAATGGAGAACAATACCTCAGGCTGCACAATACCAAAAATGCCAATGCACCTTCCTTTGTAAATTATTTTGGCTTGCCTACCCGATAGAAATTCAGGTTCCTTCAGCAAACATAAGTGTCATGAGTACAACATGAGCAAACAATAGGTGCTTTAAGAAACAAGTTGAAGAACACATCTTTTTCCTTGTATTCTCTCTCTCTCTCTCTCTCATGCAACAAAGAAAATAGAGAACAGAGAACTAGAGACTCACATCAGAAAGCTCTATATAGTATCCTGTGTTATCTCCAACTTGAACAAAAGGAGTCCCAATTACTTCCATAATTCTGTCCACTAGGCTATGAATCAGCTGTAGACAAGAAGTCATATTATTAGATTCTATCAAAGCAGGAGAAACAAAAACATAAGTAAATAATAACTTGGATCACAGAACAAGATACTCCTCATCCCAAGATTATAATCAATTTTTCTTTTTTTGACTATCCATACAATTTGTCAGCTTTCAATATTAAACAATAATATATAGTGAAATCTCACATAATGTATCATGTCATGCAATAAAATTCAACTTCAAACATTATGCACAATTAACCAGTGTTTTAAAAGCTGGACCAAACTGGCTGGTCAAATCAGTTTGACCCCAACCGTCAACTTCTCCAGGTTGGATGACCCAATCAGGCTGAACCAGAAAAGTTACTCTGACCATTTCAAAGGAGATAAGATTGTTCAGTGTCTAGAAGCATGACATACCAAATCTATGAAACCTTAAATAAATTGGATGAATGCGCATAAAGAGAAAGGCCTCAAATTTGATATCCAGAAATCATTGCTCTGTAGATTCTCATATCAGATTTATAATCTATTTCATCATAGAGAAAGGAGAAGGAAAAAGGGGAAGAAAAATAGGAAAATGTAATCTCTAGCCTCATGCAGTGATGATTCAATGCTGGTTGAATTCTTAGTGACCATTGCTAGCTTAGATATTGACATGGAAGGAAGAAGGCAAGAAGCTGGTTGAAGTTTGCAAGATAGCAACTTAGAAGGGGATGGAGAGTAGAACCAAAAAAAATATGGAAGCCAATTGTGGTGCTTTGAATACCCTAACATTATGAAATGTTTAATTGTTAGTGAATAGCTAAATCATGGCAGATAGCTGTAACCACTATAAGTCATGAAGAAATATAGAGGTGTTGGAGGTCTAATATAGCATATAATAAAAATTTTATTTGGCCTATGAACTACTATGTAATGCTGACATTAGCATAAATGACCTGTTCGGTTACACCAGTTGGACCAGAACCCACTGCTTAACTATGCAGTAGATTATCACTTACATGGAACTTTATCCTGTTTTGATTTCCATAGAAGTAAAAGGGGAAGGGAAGTAAAGCAGGTAGAGAACAAAAGAGAGTAGAGTACTCCCTTTCTCATTTGGAAACCTTTTAAGGGTGGGATAGAGGATTTTGAGGGCATAACTTATACCATTTGTATCTCTCCAAACTCTCATTGCCTTTTTTTCCCCCTCAAACTCCCCCAAACGGAGCACATTGGGATGAAGAGGATTCCTCTTCTTAAAAAAAAAAAATTTTGAGGATTTTTAAGGCATAACTTATCCCCTTTGTATCTCTCCAAACTCATTGCTTTTTTCATTTTTCCCCTCAAACTCCACCGATGGAGGAGATTGGAACGAAGAGGATTCCAATCTTAACAAAATTTCAATCCTACCCCTCTTAGTCAATTTACTTTCAACCAAAAACCAAGCGAACGGTAATAAAAGGCAAGATCACCACATTGGACTCTCAGACTTTAATTGATCAACATTAACAGAAATTGTATTTCACTGTTTTGGGCATTGCCTGCAGTGCAGATTTTAACCAATAGTTCACTTAACAAATTCCACCTGTTGCCCAACAATTTAGTCCTCTCTTTTTAAATAACACCATCAGCCCAGTGCTACTTAAAGGCAGTAAACACAACTTAGAAGCCAGTTTTTACCCTCACCTACTTCTTAAATTTGCCCTGCCAACATCATTTCATGGAAGTCTACATCCACGCTTCATGCTCCACCACCAATGTCCATATCTATACCCAGACTAAGTTCACCACAGGCTGCATTCTCAAAGTTCCTTGCTCACTTCTCTTTTTTTTTTTCCATTTTTCCTGTTTTTTCTGGATGGATATGGCGGTGAGTTCTTAACCAAAGACCACTCAGAAACATTTGGCAATATTTGAGAAATTCAGAGTTGGAACAAGAACTGAAAATTGAAGTTTTAACTAATGCAGTATATGGAGTCAACTATAATAACCACTCACTGGAAAATCAAAAAATTAATTACGAAGAGCATACAGTGAGCAAATTGTACCTCAAAACCTGAGTTAGCACCACAATATAGTGCAGCAAGTAGGCGACGGTTTGATGCACCGACATCTTTCTTCTCATCCAGAAGTACTACATCACCCACTTCAAAAATCTAGAAATAAAGCAATAAATGTCAAAGTTTCCAAACAAATGGGTGAGAAATAAAAGCAGCAGTGAGCATTTACTCCATCATAAGATAAAAAAAAATCAAATTTGAGTAGAAAAACACCAAAATAATAGTAAAAGAACAGGACAGGAATATTTCTGCATTCTTGTGTTTGTGAACACCTGTTGATGGGAGGGATTAGACTGGGGCAGTCCATCAAACAGGGGTTTCTCTAACTAATACCATAAGAATGACAGCAACAAATATGTCTCCCATAATCAACTAAACTAGGGAATACAATAAATTTTTCCGGCACAATAATACTAAAAGGAGTTCCATTGACAGAAGGCACCATCTTCCAACAAAAGATGATGAAAGCAAAATAGTTAAAACACCTCCTGTTCACAGAAGGTGCCATAGTTTGACGAAGTTTAAATTGCCTAAACTTCAGTACATCACCTACCAAACCAGTTGGGGGAAAGGGATTAGACTGGGGCAGTCCATCACATAAGGGTTTCTCTAACAAGTAACTTAAGAATGACCAAGAAATATATCACCCATATACTAACTAAACCAGGGAATACATTAAATGTTTCCAGCACGATAATAGTAGAAGGACATTTCATTAGGAGAAGGCACCATCTTCCAACATAAGATGTGCAATGCAATATAGTTAAAACAACTCTGCATCATAGAAAGTGCCATAATTCAACGAAGTATAAATCACCTAAACTTCAGTACTTCACCTACCAAACCAATCCTTCTTGCACAAGACATGATTATTCTCTCCCCACATCAAGAACAAGGAACAGCCACACTTTTAACTATTTGGAAGGAGGTATTATGCTCCTTTCTGTAGTATTTATATGTTACCAGGAACTGGAAACTGGAATATCAACCAACAATAACAATTCCTCCTACTAAATTTCAAAATAAATCAAAATTTATCAACCATGTGTTCATCCAATCCATCAACACTGTCAACTGCATGTAAAATTCTACGACTATATTCAGCAAGCTTTTCCTCCATGAACAATTTTAAAACCAAAGATGTACCTTTATGGGCTTTGGATGGTCTTTGTTATGTCCAACAGTCTTCAACATGCCAGGCATGAGACTTGTACGTACCACCTGTGCAAACAGAAGGAAATCTTCATGTATTCTTTTAGCAGAAATAGTTCTAGTAAATGCTTTTGAGGAAAAACAGAGAAGAGGAAATTCTTTTTTTTCTCATCCTTCAAATGCACCAAATATGTTTGTTGCTTATCTCTTGAGAGCATTCAGAAGAGCTCCCCTCAAATGGCTGTTTGATTTTGAAATATCAATCATGCCAATTATCAATTTGATTGCCACATATAAGGGCATGCATGATATTTCAAAGAGTCTCAACATTTAAGGTTGAAATAGAATTGTAAAAGCTAATATTCACTCTCCAGCAGTCAAAAACACATCCCTAGTGCAGACACATCAATAATGAACCACAGAAAACTGGAATGCAAAAATATTCTTATACATAATACATGTCATCTGACAGGGAAATACAAACCTCAAAATCAGAGGAGCGGGGGTTTCCAATAATCGCTGCAGTTGATTTGTCATCCTTTCGATTTAACATTTCAAAATTCTCTTTCTTAGAACATAAAATCCATGTCAACACCTCCGAAAAACCGTTCATTGCAATCTAAAAGGAAATTCAATCAGGGCTATCTGACAAAATTTACAATGGCAAAGAAAATCTACAGACCAGATAAAAAGAACTACTAGTTGCAAGAAGCAGCAGAAAGCTCAATTATTATGCATAGGCAAGTGTGTATATAGGCACCTCATATCTGACAAGATCACTGAGCTGGTTTAAGGGAAGTGGCTTCAAAGACGAAAGCTTTCTCCTTGGAATATTATTGTAGCCATAAGCAATAGCAACATCCTGAAAAAGAATAAAGTGCCATGTCAACATTATGCACAAGGTATGAGCCCAACAACCTTTCACTAGAAGATTTGTCAGCTAAATACTATTCCATCACTACCATTACCTCCATAACATCACATGGGTGAAGAATATCACTTCTGGTTGGAGGTACAGACACATTGATATTGTTGTCACCCAATCCAGATTGTTCAGCATGCAATTGCATTCGGTTTAATAGACTAGTGACCTGTTTAGTGAAGACAATGGAAAAACATATGAGCAGTAGCTATACTGCAGTAACAACAAAAGCTGAAACAAATACAGGTACAGTTATGGGATTACTATCATTAACTTAATGACAGCAATAGAAAGCCAATGTCACCAATGGTGCCATCAAAACAAAGCAGACATACATGATCATTGAAGACAATGACCATGACCATATCAGACTGATGTAACCTCATCTCAATGCTCCTCCTGCCAAAAACCCCCACCCCCACGTAACGCACGCTCACATACACACAGAAGGATTACAAAAATACTAGCTTATATGGCATGCAGTACGTGTGTGGTAAAAATGAATAAATATTTATATAGTTTTTACTTTTGAGTTCAATTCACTAGAAGTTACAACAGAGTGGAGAATTAAAATACGAGAAAACTCAGTTTCTTAACATACAACATTCAAAAGAGAGTAAAGAGAGAAAAATAGGAGAGTCAGTTTACTAATTGAATTAGAATTTAAACTCAATTTAAATACTTAAAAAAATAATTGAGACCATAATCATGAGTACAGACATAATCTAAAGATCTGAGACCATAATTACCATGTCACACTCTAATCCATGACAGCAATCCAAAAGCACCCTTGAAGATACATTGTTCCCTCACTATCATCAAAACCTTATAACATTATACAATCAACTATCATTCTACAAGTACTTCACTTCATACCTAAAATATTTGATCATAGTCAGCCCACTGCATTCAATGAGAAGCTTATGACAAAGTTAGCTTTCTACATGCACAATGGGAAAATCCTCCAAAGGTGTTTACAAGGCGTGCTAAGGCTGGCTTTAATGCACAAGCCTTAATTTGGCACATGCTTAGAGTAGGCCTTATCAGTTGGTTTTGGGTCTTAGATTTGCATTGCTTTAAATTACAGTCACAGGTTCTCATTTTATTTTATTTTCTACTGTTCAGTTTTAACTGTCAATGGTATTTTCATAATTTTCAGTTTTGCTGGAATTTTCAGATTTTGTCGTTTTAAGTCAAGTTTGCTAGTTTCTCTATTGGAGTCTAAGTATTTGCCAAAGTTCCAATTGAAATTGGAGTTATATTTCTTTCAGCATTAGGGATACTAGCAGTTTCTATAAATCATTTCTGTTCAGATACGGCTTAATATCAGAGAATTTCCAACACTATTACTTCATCATTGTCTTATGCAATCAACCTTAACTGTGAAACTTAAAGAACCCTTTGGGTGAAGCTTAGGATTCTTCTCTGTCTATTTACTCTATTCAATTTTCCCTGTATTTCTCAGAAATTCAGGAAATTTCCATAAATCCTACTCACCTAGCTGTCCTACGTCACTAGAGGAATAGCAATATAAAATGAGCAATTTGCAGAACAAATTCAGAAAAAATTTGACAAGTTTACAGCATGTAAGAAGATCAAAACAAAAACAATCACACCATCACGAGTGGAATTCAATTATTTTCACTATATGATGCCATAACAAATAACAAAGAAGAAAGTGAGAAAATGAAAATGGTAGAAATACCTCATCTACCTCCAAAGGGACTCCAATTGAACCAGTAATATAAGATAGTGGGACTTCCATATTATACTCTGATAAATCAGGATAAACACTTGAGTTTCCATCAAAGGATATCACTTCAACTGGTTCCACCTCAAATTTCCTCTCACAATATGCTGAAAATGCCGTTACCTAAGAAAGAAAGGGAAATTATTCTTACCATTACCCACATACAGGTGAGGACAGAAACATACCAGCCTAATACAATCAGCACTCAACTCCTTACCATTGTATTTAAAACAATTTTGGCCTTTGTTAAATCAGTGGCTGTGCATTCAATGAAGACATTTTTTGTCTTCAAAGTGATTGCAGAGTGTGCGCTATTAATAATTGGTGGTAAGGACAAAACAGTTCTGTGTAAAGAAAAGAAAAACAGAAAATTCATCCAGCTGTAAGCAATATTCAATATCTTTAAACCTAACAAGATTTACAGTATAAACGAACATTGAAGGCATCAAATGTAGGGTAGAAAGCCAAGTAGCTTTAATTTAATGTTAAACTGATAGCTGTCAGAAAAGCTAAAAAAAATCCTTAATAATCAGATAGGTATTACCAAAAAACTATACCTGTTGTGGTCATATATAACAGGGAACACTTTCGACTTCTCAATAATGTGCAAGAACTTCTTCAATTTTAAATCTGACTGTTAGATATTTCATAGCAGAACATAAATTAGTATAACTCTTCAGTGCAACAAAAGTAGTCCAATGTTATCTAAAACTAGGAGATAGAGATGCAAAGGGTACAGATAGAAACACCAACATAATGATTGCTAAATAAAGCAACTTCACAGGTACGCACAACAAATAAGCTTCATATGAAAGATTTACCTTGTAAAATTCCATCAGCTCATCAGCTCTGAAGTTCTTCACCTAAATTAAACATCAGTTTCAGCCCAGACAACTAAGAAAAGTTTTTCCAATGAGTAGAAGTGTGCAGATGGCTAACAAGAAGAGGAATAGAGGAGTTGATTATAAACAAAGAAATGGTAAGAAGTAAAGCCTAACTCTTTGTTCCTATAACATCTAAGCATTATGTTGCAAAGAGGTGCACACCCAAAAACCCAAGGCACTAATTTCCAAAAATATTTCCTAAATTTAAAATATACATATACATGAAAACTTAGAAGGGATCATTAGCTGTTGCAGTGATCAAGGTCTTAACCTAAAGTAACATGTACAAGGACAAGAGTACAGGTTCAAGTCTTGCGGTGGTTACTTGATGTAAAAATTAAAATGTTAAAGAGAAAGGTGCTTTCCTACTGGATCCCAATTTGTAAGCATAACTTAACAATGATCATTCTACTTAAGAAATTAAACAAAATAAAGAAGGATCTCACATAGTTAAGTCTGTAAATTAAGCTACCACTGTATTAAACAAAACCTTCAGCAAAAGTATTGACATATTAACTAATGCAATAACAACACAAATAGCACAAAATGAGCACCAAAGTAGCTTTAAGGTTACATAGCATAGCTATGTTTGGATTACTTTAAATTACATAGAAGAATAAACTAAAGAAAAAATGAAAAAAATAATTGAGACAAAAATTAAGATTCAACCTGTAATACTTTATTAGGACTGTTCTAAAAGTGTAACACAAGTGAAAACAAGTGACCAGAAAACACTATTAGTATTAAAGATAGAAAATATGGCATTACATTTTCTTCATTAATTCCATTGTTTAAAATAAAATTAAATGAGTTTAGAGATCATAATTAACTTATATGAACCTAAAGTTGATCTGAACTCAAGACCTGCCCAACTCAACCAATCTTAGCCGACCGAATTTGACAAAACAACAACCAAACCCGCCCAATCCATACCTGAATTGATGCAAAACCAAATCAACCCAAACCCATTAGACCAAAAACTCGAAACTACCCAAACCCGAGATGATCGTAACCCGAAACAACTGAGCTTAAATTGAATATAATTTTATTTTTCTCTTTTAAATATTGATTTAATAAAAAATAATAAATATAACACAAACTATTTACCTATGAATAATTTTCAGAGATGATAAAAATATAAAATTTGTTTTTTTCACTGTTGTATTTTTGACTTCTATATAACTTTTCTATATTACAAGATCTGTCTTTTGATTAAAAAGAAAGACAAATAACACATTCTTTCTATTATTATAAATTAAATCAATTTTTACCATTATACATAATAGAACAATTGCATTTCCATTTTTCCTTCTTATTTTTCATTCTTAACAAATAATAAAACAATAAAATAATAATTAGAATAGATAAATAATAACTTTAAAAGAAAAAAGTGATCCATAAACTAGAATAATTAACAATAGAGTTAATTTAGAATTTTTCTTTATAACTATATTTACATTCAAATATTTTATCTGTCACCTCTTAATAAAATTCTGATATTCAAGAAAATAATTAAGATCACTTTTAACTTTTGGAGTTATGATTAACCTCGTATGCCATAACATTAATTCATGGTAAATTTATCTAGTGAATGGTAAACTACGTGGTAAGATCAGTACAATAAAGATGAATATTAAATAGCAATCAACCAGAAATCATTAATGACTTTTTTTTTGGGGGGGAGTTGGGGGAGTGGGGTGGAATTTGTTATTATCTTATATAAAATAATTCCAAATAGATGTTGTTTGATAAACTGGAAAAATTCCCACTAAAATATTAAGCACTGAATTCTAAGTTGAATTTTTACTGTAAAAATCGTTTGGTATTCTACTTAAATTTAAATACTAAATAGATGTTTTATTGATTTATTTTCTATGTATTTTACATTAGTAAAAGTTAAAAAGGAACAATAAATACTTAAAAAGAAAATAATATACGGTTAATGTAATGAAATAACCAAATTTCCTTAAATAAGGACTGAATACACTAAGTAGTTTTAAAATTTTAACTAATTCAAATTTAAAACACATTTTGCATTCAAAATCTTTGATTTAAGTAGTTTCTAAATTGAGTTATGAATCGCATTCAAAGAAATAAATCATCTGAAATTTTCATTTTCAACAGCTTATCAAGCACAACTTTAGAAAATTAATTTTAAATTACTTCTCTTTGTCTCGTTACATGATCTAAGGTTTGTTTAAAACAAATTATCTTTATCATATCAAAATTAAAGGTATGCCACAACTACAAGTTGACGAAATGTGACTTTGAATAACTTAATTAAGATCCATAAAATTTGACTCGACCTAAATGACCCTCCCTAACTTGACTTTAAAAGTCAAGAACTGAACCCGATCTAAACTTGAAATAGCTGAACTTGAGATGATCCAAACTCAAAATGATCTGAATTTTCATTGACTCGATGTGCCTCGAATCTAAACCTGATATGATCTGACCCACAATTGCCACATCTATATGCACCAATAACAAAAAAGAAACAAACAAGCAAACAAGAGAAGGGAAAGAAAGAATTCGGCTCCTATTCGTGTAATAGTTACTTACGAGAACTAGCTCTTAGTTGCAAGCAAAGCAAGTTCTAGTAGTGAACTCTATTATCTCAAACAAAAGATGGAATATACACTTTCTACATAAACAAAAAATTTCAATGTAGAAATCTAACTTTTCTCTCAAGTATGTAAGCATAAGCAAGATCAACTTGAGCATTTAGTACTAAATTGCCAATTGAAGACAGTAGAAGGTTGACAAAATATAGTAGATTAACGCAAAAAAAAAATCATTATCTCTCTCTAATATAAGCTAAGTTCCTCATGACTAGATCAAATGGATCTCAAACTAGCAAGATAGCAATATATTTTTAGTTAATATGTATACTGTAAATAGTATAATTCCAAAAAGTTACAAATTTACCTGTTTCAGTGGCACGAAATTTATCTTTGGAGGTGGCAATGCCTGAAAGAAACCAACAAATTTAGGTTATTGCTTACAAGTTATGAATATGATTGTGAGAAGTTGACAAGGATAATTATGGAATCTTAAAAGAGCAAAACAAGTTTTTATATGGGCTCAACAATGATCTTATCTATAGATACGATCTTATCTATAGATACTTTAAAGGGGTGGGGAAAAGAAGGGTAAAAAGGAACTAAAGAGCATTCAGCAAACTATACAAATTGTGACAATTACACTGTCAATTGACAAACTAGAGAAAGAATAATCATTACTAACATTCAACACCAACTCGACAATCCACAACTTGGTTGACACAAAATAATCAAATAACTAAGAAATAAACCACTACCAGCCCAAGAAAATAAGCCAAATGAAAAGAAGCTCTCGTCCATTGCATAGGCTGCTATTTGACCGAAACAACAACAGAGCCCAAGGTATCAGCCTTAGGCTGCAACCTTCCTTTTACCCCCAAGGATTGACCTTCAACAAAGGATCTAAGCATCTTTATGTATTTATTACAATAACCATCATTTTAACAATGCATAAAAAATTAATAGAAAAGACTCTCAATAAAATAAGTATTAGGAAGCCCACCTCATATGTAAAAGGCCCTTGTAATGTATCCAAGTCATGAGTTCCAATAGCAACTAGGGCTCTTTTCCTAAAACCCACAAATTGAATGTAAGCAGTACAACTTAAAAAAAGTTTAAAAAAATTCATGAAATCTCTGTACAACAATAATTTAATGCTTTAGAAAGTTTTCAAGAATCAGCACTCAAGAAGTGAAAATCAAAGAAAACTATCTGAAAATAAAAAAATTAAGGTCATAGTAAACTAGTTAAGATGGCAAAATACAGATTTAGCAGTCATTCCTTATTGTTGGCACTTCCTTTTCAGCAATATAATTTGTTTGCATAACTTACCAATTTGAATTACTGTGATAAAACACAGATATTAGTTAAGCTTTGCCCAACACATTTCAAGAGCACAGTGGCAATCAAATTCACTTTAACTTCCTGTAAACATCAGGAGCAAGAATCCTACCCTCAATTTGGATGGGGAGATCAATTTATGTGCCAAAACTATTATAAAAGGATGCACATGTCCCAAGACACCCATTTCAACAGCTGAGTGCAGCCATCACTGGACCTAAAATAACTGGCACATAAGTTCTAATTGATTCTTGTGAGAAATACTGCTAAAATTGTTCTATATAGAGGTTTATTTAAAGTTCTATATAATGATGAAAAAACTAGATACTTTGTGCATTATACCATAGTATGTGCACAAATATTCACCTTGTTTCTCCTCCCCCTGGTCATCACGTTGCTATCAAAGATCAAAAGAAATCGTTGATATATCTTTTTACAGTTCATGCTAATTTATTTTCCAGGTGCAAAACCAATCACAAGTAGGAAAACCAAAGAAAAGAAGGCTATCCGGAAAGTAGCAAGCAGAGCTACTAGTTAGACAATGTTACCTGCAGATATTTTGGTGCAGTTTATCTTGGAGATCAATAAAACTGTTATAGATTGCCTCATCAAAAGTTATGCCCCTCAAAACCGCACAAACAACAAAGGGCCGGATTAGAGATGTCTGCAAGCCAAGGGAGAAGTATGATGTTATCAATAACCTCCAAAATAATGGCAATACCCAAAATTGATTTTTCAACCAGTTACCTCTCTTTTGACATGCATTTTGAGCATTGATTCCTTACTAACGTTCGCAACTGTGTATCTAGGTATCCCTTCCTGTCCATTGAAAATGCGAAGGGCTTGTGCAAGCCCTTCCAAGCAAAGCAAATCGTACCTGCCAGGAATCAAGCAAAACCTTCATCACTATTTCCTTTTCTCATTTACCTCAATTATCAAGTTTCAAGCAAAAATAAAATTGAAATATGCTTCTCTTCCTCCGAGTAATTCTCCCCAATTTTCAAGTCAGCCCAACTAGATGAACTCCAACTTAAAGCTAGCTTGCAAACAAATCGCAATAGTTACTAGACCTATAATTTTTTTAGTGAGATTAAGTAAACATATCAGCAACATTCAAGAAGGCTACCAAATTACTATTAAGGAGTAACCCAGAATTTTTATGCCAAAAGGGGATAAAAAAAATTTTCCCTAACAATACTACATTGGTGATACTAGTAAATTCTATCAAAACAAAAATTTGAAGCAACATCAAATTTTGTAAAGATAAGCAGTGAAAACCTGTTAGCGGGAACTTCAATCTTGTAAATGACTTCATCATCAAGACTAGGTTTTTCGTCCTTCAAGTTCTTCTCTTTCAAAATTATTGCTTTCTCCGTTGTCTGATTCACAACAATAATATTCCATCAAAATTCAGGCCTATCTATAATTTTTCCAAAGACCAAAGCGTAAGAAACAACTCACCACATCGTCAAGTTCAATTCCAAAATTGAAACATAGATCCTCAAACTCTTCTTGAGCTGAGAATGTATTATTTCGGTTAGTTACTTCAAAAATCCAAAAGAAATTTCTTAAGTAAATAAAAAAAAAGGCTTTTTCATTAGAAACTCACTGTAAGATCTGCCCAGGGCAGCGAAAAGACGATCCCTCCCTACGCTGACAGTAGGCATGGCGGCGGCGGCGTCTCTCTTTCTCTCAAGCAAACACAGCCACTGAGGATGTTAAGCATTCAACTTTCGAACCTGTTCCCGTCCAATTTGCGAAATGAAGCCAAGACTTAACTGAAACCGGCCACAACCTCTTGTAAAATTTCATTTTTTAAGAAAGAAATGCAGATTTCGGGCCTGGCATGGGCTTTTGGCCCCTTGGCCTCTTTTCTTTTTACAAAAACTTGGACTTAAAAAGGATTTTGGAGAAAAATAACTGATATAATATTTAAATAAGTTCTTAAATTGTTAAAAAAAATTTAAATAAATTTTTATTTTTTATTATATTCAATTAAGTTTTTGTACATTATTAAATTTTTATAATTAATAATTGATTAATTATCATTAGTTAAAATACTCCTCATCATTTTATATTCACATGTAACTTATATGATATTGATGTGAAAGGTAAAAAATATCATAAGATCATAATTCATGTCAAATTAATATGTTATATCATTATCAATTATGATATGTGAACATATTACATCAATGTTACGCGATATAAAAGGACAAATGACATTTTAACTAAATCAATTATTAATCATAAAAATTTATTTAACTCAAAATAAAAAATTCAAAAGTTTATTTAATTTAAAATAAAAATATAAAGACTTAATTGAATACAACAAAAATATAAAGGTTTATTTAAATTTTTTTCAAATAATTTAAGAGTTTTTTTCGATATTATGCCTAAATAAATTGAAATTAAATCAGAAAATCGGTTTGGAAAGTGAAAAAATATTTTCAGTATTTTCTAGTAATTGGCAGAAGTAAAAACGGATGTGGATGTAAAAATAATTTCGAGGTCAACAGAAAAATCCTCTACTCCAGGAAATTGCCTTATGCCCTCTTACAGATTGTTTCATCTTTCGTATAGCTTCTTGATTTGACCTCTGACTAGCTATGGACTTATTTGTTTCAATTTTCTTAATTATTTTGAATCAGATTAAAAATATAAATTGGAATCAAATCCTAGGGCTCGTTTGGAAATTATAAAATTAGTTTTTGGAAAATGTTTTCAAAACTTTCTTGTGATTGGAAAGAATAAAATGGGACCTGGATGTAAAATAGTTTGGAGGTCAACAGAAGAAACCATCAACCCTAGGAAATTGTCCTGTATTGATCTTCTTCATTGCCTCTGGATTTGACCTCCGAATAACTATGGACTTATTTGTTAAAATTTACTTAATTATCTTGAATCAAATTACTTATAGATTTCAAACTAGAATGGCTTAGCTTCCGAAATGCAGTTTCGGGAAGCCAAACCCTAATCTGGAAATGCAGATTTGGCATTTATATGAACCTGTGATTTATACGATGTCAACAGTCGCATGTCTACTACAAGTTTTGAACCTGTTAGATTCCTCTAATTACTCATGTCTGGAGATCTCGTCTTAGTGCTCTTTTAGTTTTCTATGATGAGTGTTCCCTTCGTCTCAACCGCAAGTCGTTTTTTATCCTATGAGTACAGGTAAAGATACAGGTATATAAGAAAATCGCAAAATATGAAACTGTTAATACGAGATCTGGCTTGCTGCGAGACCACAGTGATGCTGATGTGACTGCAGTAATTGATGCAAACCCTTCTCCCGGCTGCCTTTGCCTGCAAGTTTTTAGGCAAATCAAAGAGGTGGATGAGCAACAAGAATAGACCCGTGTTAGAAGGGGAAAAAGCTAAGAAATTTGACATAATGAGAACATAGCATCATAGATAATGGGCATTGAATTCAAAACAACTTATATTTCTTGCATTTAAGCAAACACTGTCTCGAGGAATTCAAAAGCATACATCTGAATTGGCTGCAAACACAGAAGTTGCACATCTGATATCTCACATTAGATATTCAATGATGAATATTTAGACCATACCAGTGCTTAATAACTTTATGCACCGTATCTAATTTTAAGTAGGTAAGTAGCCCTCTCAGTTCCAAGATACCCTGACATTTTGTGCTTCTTTTTAAATTCTGAAAACCCCAATGATCAAATTAATCTAAAATATAACATCCGAACATTTGACTCATTAGTTGGTGCATAATCCCTACTTAAAGAGCAAGGGTCGAATCCCCTTTCTTCCAATTAAAAAGAAATTAATCTAAAATGTAGGAGAATGAATGCCAAAAAAACGAAACAGACTCAGGCATGGATTTTCTTAGGCTCTATTTTGGAAGATCTAAGAATTCAGAAGCAATTTTATATTACAGAACTGCCAGTAAAATATACCCCAAGAAGGCCTTAATTGAGTTCCACAAAGATGAAACGCCATTAACCCTTTTGCTTGAAGCACACTCTTTTGATGCACTAACTTCATTCATCCCTGGAAGATACAATCACATAAAAGAATAAATGAAACCAATAAGTTTTTAAAATACATCCACCAATAATCTCTTTCAATTAGGAAGTCATAAATGGAAAAAGAACCAATACCATCAGATGAAGGATAGCTTTTGCTAGATGATTTGAGTGAAGCCAATTCCTCAACAAGTGCACGCTCTTTGTTACTATCATTACCATCATACCAAGTCTTAGGCTCCAAGGGCAAAAAAAACTCTCTCATGACAATTAGATAAGAAAACTATAGTGACAACCAAATTATAAAAACATATGTGTTTACCATTTCATGCTTAAGTGGTAGAGGCTCAGTTTCCCATTCAACCAGGTCAATTGAATGGGTAATATTATAGTTAAAAAGATGATTTTGTTATTAAATTAGTACATATATATATATATATATATATATGTACACACACACACAACACACAAACACAAATATATATATATATATACACTTAAACAAACTCTTAGGAGGTGTCTGTTTTGTCTTCCGATTAACATTTCATGTTTCACCCTCAGTGTTGTTGTCATTTATCAAAATTCGTCTCAATTATATCTAGAAATTGTAAATAAAAATAATCTTCCATTTTGCCTTGTCTTATGCTCTCTTATTTTCTTTAACTATTCTTTTGACAGATTATCGCATATTTTCTCATAAATCTTTGTCATTCTATGATGAGTGAATAAATAAGTTTACTTAATTTATTATCTTTTTAATTTCAAAATATTAGTTAAAGTATTAAACTCACACAAAGCACGAGCATGTTGCTAGTTCTAGCTATGAGAGACTAGATTAGTCTGCAGGTGTCTTCTATTATAGAATTAAAATACATTTCCTTTCACCAGGTATCCTATAAAATCTTGCTTAAATATCAGTGACTTAACAATGTATATTGGGCATTGTCTCGTTGATAAGCATAAAAATCATTGTCAGTTACTTTCTCAGTAATGTAAAGCAAAAAAAAGGAAAAATAACACAGTGCCTGTCCACTTAGATAGCCTCCCGATCTCTAACATTGACTTAACAGCTTAGGGTGATATACTAGTTTTGACATGACACAACTAGTACGAGTATGATATGGTTCTGACACTGCATTGAAAATTTAATCATGGCTTCTTCATAGATAGATCAGACCAAAGTCAAGCTCAGGTGGTTGCAAAATAGACAAGTCAAGCTACTTGCGAGCCTAAGTAGCTCAGCTTAATGAATACATGAGCTTGACTTGTTCACCATCGAGCTACTCAAGCAACAAGGCTAGCCAAGTTCGAACATTTTACCACTCGGCTCAAGTGGCTCTCCAGATTAATCTAGCTTCTGATTACATATTTTATACAATATAAATAAAATATGTCCCCTTCGTTTCAAATTGAATCACTTTGCATTTTTATAAGGTCAAATCTAACCAACATTAACCATAATTTTTTGTGATACTATGTGGATTTAAAATTAAAAAAACTAAGATTTGAAAATTGATTTTTTAAATTTTAATTACACATGATATTATAATAAATAATGATCAAAGCATTTTGCCTTTCAAAAAAGAATACTGATCAAAGTTGGTTTTGTTTAACTAAAGAATTGTAAGTTGACATTCAATTTGAAATAGAAGGAATAATATTTTTTACATATTTTCAACTTTTACTTGAGTTTTGAATTGAAGCTCAAACTCATAACATGAATTGAGTGTCAAGGTCTTTACATGGATTGATGATAATATGTAATTGTGCCAAATCAAGTTGAGCTTGAGTAGCTCGATTAGTTTTCAAGCCAAGCCCAAGTTAAAAAAATAAAACTCCACCACGCTTGAGCCTTGAGTTTTTAATTGAGTTGTTCTAAGCATGGCACTATATCAACACGACTTGGCTTGGTTCAATTACCCCCCAATGTAGAGGTAAAGGTTGGAGGAGATCGAAAGTCCATTTTTGTTTGAGCACCATCAGTGCTGGTGAGAGCCAGTCCTCTAATAAGTTTCTATCAACTAGTATCTAGGCTCAAAAAATGGAAATGGCAAAGGTTAATCCAAGTTTGCACAAAGAGGGAGAGAAGAGAGGGAATTCAAGTCTGCAACTGAAGCTGCAATGGTAGGAAGAATAAATTGAGGGCATTGGCTGTTCTTTTATTCTAACTTGAGCTTGGAAAAGAAGTTGATATTTGGACCTAGATTTCATTTATATGTGGCTTCATCAAACAGGGTTATGGTGAAGGATGATGTCAATCTGGCCAACAGCAACAGGGTTAACAACTTGAACTTTTTTATGTTTAGGGCTCTTAACTAGTTGATTATATATGGGTTTTAGGTTATTGAAAAAAAAGTATTTAATTATTTTTAGACAAAAGCAATCTTTGAAATCAATAATAGTTAAAATAAATCTAATAGATATAAAGTTTTAAGAGAAAAGTTATTTCTTTTATTTTTGTTCAATACAAAATAAAAAGAAATCTTATTTATATGAGGAATTATATTTTTTAAATCTTCAAGACTTTTCAAGACATATCCAAGTATCTATTTCCAACTTTTGGACCCTTTTTAGTTGACTTTGCAAGTCGAAGTCTTTAAGAAAAAGGCAAGTCGGGTATATAGACACATATAGCATAGCTCATGATCTCAATATCAACCATTATGAATGACATTGTCATCTAAGGAACTGTTCAATGGCTACCTAACCTAATATAGCTACTCCTTAATAAAAAGGTTATGCAATTGTGAATGAAATTGTCAAAATTTAAATTTACCTGAAATTCCAACAAATAATAAAATCACATCATAATCAATGCATCAATCTCTCATCTAGTGAGTAGCAATCCTAAAATGATAGCTCTTCCTTAAAGAAATACCATCCATTATGAATGGAAAACATCCTAATTAATCTTCTCAGAAAGTAAAAAATAATCTAAAACGCATTGTCAAGCATTTCATCAACTCTTCAAAGCATCAATGAGTAACTAACTACCCAAAATCATAGTAGGGAGCAACACAAGGATGCCTGAACGACTACCAAACCAGACATTCAATACCATTCCAGGTTTTAGTTCAAAAAGAGGTATGGTTTGTGTTAAGTCTTTTTTTCCACATGAATTGTTTTCGAGATTTGTTACAACTTTTTACTTGAGTAAGGCTTCCCACCTTATGGACAATCGATTTTATATAGGATGCTTAACGTGATATCACAGCCAATTTGTCTGTTTACCTGTTTATTATGTTAGTTGCTTTTTCTTGCTCTGAGTTCATTATCCCATGCATAAGACTTATTTGTCTCCATAGTTAGTATTAGGCCCATGTGTGAGAGAGATAGCTAAATGGTGTCATTCCATATCAGTTGAGTATAGGTTTTGATGGCATTCTATTCACATTCTGCCTCTCCACCAATTGTCAATTGACAAGTTGGACACCTAAATCCGCTTGGCATTGAAGTGAGAAGCTGCTTTTCAACCTCACGCCAATGGCAAACAACCAAAAGATTTTGGCTTTTGAACCACATCACCAATTTTTTGTGGTCCCCGACAGCCAATAATTTATATCCTTGCACAACTCAGCATTTCATTTTTTAAAGCCTTTTTGGACACTTTAACTCATCACAACACTTTTTCACAGTAATGCCACACACTCAAAATTTTAAATCACACTTTTCCAAAGCAGCTTTCCACAATAGTTTTCCAACCATACATTTAAATATGTAATTCACTGAACATGGTTGACAATTTTTTAATAATTTCGAACAGGATAAAACAGTTAATCAAGTACTTTGAGTATAGACAGTTAACTAATGTTTGCTGAAATTTTGTATCTTGAAGAGTAACTCATTAGAAAAGCATAGAATTTGGTTTTTCTAGTTAATAAGTCCTAGCCTTAACTGAAATTGATCTTGACAATTGCAGGAACCTAGATTTCAGATCTAGCAAGCAAAGACAGAAACAAAAGGAAATATCTCTTTTTTCTGTGATTTGTCCAAAAACAAAAAGAATCAAAAGTGTAGTTCATTGGCAAGTTTTAGGGACATGATTCGACATTGTATATTAGAGGAACTCTGCCAATCCTAGCAAAAGAAAATAAATAGTAAGAAAGTCCAACGACGACAACTAAATATCCAGTGTGCTCCCGTTTAGTTGTAAAACTAAACCCTTGCATCCACAACTAATGGTTTTTATGGAGTAGGCAAAGGATCAACTGATTAAACCCTATTAAGGTGGGAAAGCTAATTATGGGAAAGCTGTAGGAGACATTCACGTGGTACCCTAAACCCTGACACTAAAGATATTAAAAAAGAGATTTTATGACCTCACCTCATCGGTTAACTATTATTAGGATCTAAAGGTAATTGACTAACAGTTCACACCATGAACATCAGGGACTAGTGTAACCTGTCACTTCGAGACCATTTGTTCCAGCTAACTGCAACCTAACATGCTACTGCATTCAGAAGTTCATGTTTTGTCAAGTAAACAATCCTCACCTGGTGGAGATTCATGAACTTTTGCCTTGGTCTGTAAGAAAGAAAAAGAATACATATTTTCACAATCGGATGAAGAATCTCTCAGCGTTTTATCTTATTGGAGTTACTAGGTTATATTTGGTACATTGTGTTGTTATTAGGGTTTTGGTTTAGTTTATTAAATACTTCAGTTATTTCAGTTTCGGGTAGGTTTTGGATGATGAATAAAATTGAGTATTGAGATGTTTTACCCTCTGTTGATTATTCTGGTTTTCTCACCCTACATCTTCTGTTTCTCCTCAATTTCCACTGTTCCTCTCTAATTTCTTCTGTCTAATTCTAATTTGCCATTTTATCTCTAGTTCCAGCTGTTCTACATCACAATCACCTTGTTCCAAGGCAACCCCACAAAGAAAGAATTCCAAGCTTTATTGTCAATGTAATCTCAGAACAAAACAAAATTGTTACCGTTCCCTATTGTAACTATAGAACCAAGTCTCAATAATAAGGTTACCTCAACCCTTCTTCTGGAGTGAAAAGAAATTTCGAAACAATGTCCACAGAAACAAAACCACTGCACCTGTAACTTTTGAAGATGCATGAAGGGTAAACAGGTATTACCCAGATAAATACCTGATATCTTTCGGGATCAGAACATTCACGATAAAGTGATGGTCACCTCTAACTGAAGGTTTATTGACATCTGGAATCCCCAGGCGTGAGAGTTTCACTTTATCACCAGGCTGAATCCCACAGGGGATTTGAAGATCTTTCATACCTTCAACAGTTTCTACCTGAAGTTATTTTAAGATTAATGATTAGAAATTAAAGATCAGAAAAGATCTCTCAGACACATAGAAAATTAGAGACCAGAAAGCTTAAATCTATGATGAGCTTGATCACACACAAACCTAAAAATATTAAACATAAAAATAAGTGTATACACGCTTAGCTTTGTGGTACCTGATATGAGCTCAAAACATTCAAAGCATGTGAATATGAACTCAAATATCTCAAAACAAAACTACTTTTAGTGGTTTTATCCTATATTGTTTAGTTTGGAGTCCATTGTGGCCTTGTATTCAACAAGGGCTCTCCCACAAATGCCAAGTCATTTTAGATTGGATGCCTAACATGATATCATAGCCCAAGTAGTTTGTTACCATATTTGTTCTTTGTAGCCCTAGTTTTTTAGTTGCTTTGTCTTAGTCATTCCAGTCGAGCAGTACTTGAGAGAAAGTCCTTAAGTATTACTATCCCACATAGGTTTCCTTTGGAGTTTATTGTGGTCTTATACTTCGTTGGGCCTCTCAACTTATTCCACCGATAGCCAATTCATTTTGAGTTGGATGCTTAACAGCTAAGCAAATGCAAAAAGGTTGGTTCTTGGGGCCTAAGCATCACAGAAATAGGTTATATTAAGAATGTGAGTTCTTAAAAAGTGATGAATACAAACAAAATCAGGCTTGTAGAAAGGAAAAAGTTTGAAGCTGAAAACCAACATAATCTTTTGAATCTATTTTCTAAGTGCACCTTGAAGCAGGGACAGTTCAAATGCCTGGGCTGCTGCGATAATACGGGACTCCACCTTAGCATGAGCTTCTTTTTTCAGGAATAATATGGTGCACTTTCAATTATTGTTTGCATGTGGAGTGCGCTAACTGTCTCCAGTTTGTTCAGACATAAATTAGACATAATCCAACCCATATTTAGAAGGTAAAGGCAAGCCATACCCAACCCCATTCTTAATTCACGCTTTCCCTGCAAGGGTTCAGAAAACAAAAAGTTGAAAATGGCATAGCTATCATCTTCAACTGTTATTTGTAACTCGTGATTTTTTTCCTTTGCTTTTTACTTATTTCATTATTTAAAATGAGTTATGATCTATGTTAAAAATAAAGCATCAAATAGGCTTCTAGAGTAAGTAGATTGAGGAATTTAAATGTGTTCCTGCCACTGTTTTGTGGGTTTATTTATGGTTCTAGCAAACTTAGTTAAAGCCTGTAAGGGGAAGAAAGAAATTTCTAACTTTAGCATCTTACAACTTTGTTCACTATCAGTTTGAAGCTTTATTTATTTATTTATTTTTTTTTGCCTTTTAAGTATTTCCCTGTGATGTTTTCTGAGGTTTTGTGATGATCTGTGTACATTCGATTTCTGAACTTATGTTGTTTAACTTTTATACTAATTTAGTTATCAGTGGAAACTTGTATCTTCAATATGGGATAAAGCTATGCACACAAATTTTTATTAAATTAATTCTTTCTAATATGTTTTTAATAAAAAAAAGACTCCAAAAAAGGCTTACTTTTCTTAAACACCTTGCCTTATACATTCAATTTCTTAAACATAGATATACTAGCCATAGGCATTAAGGTTGATGATTAATTGAATAGGAGGATAAAAAGTCAAAAGAGTACCTTCACCACTGTCCCGAGTATTGCCTCGGTGTAGTCAACATTGATCTTTGAGTAAAGATTGAGGCCATCTCTCCAAATTCCTTGCTTTTCACGTATATGGAGGACTATGAAGAGATCACCAGCTAATCCCCTAGAGAGAGAGATGTGGTTGTATTTTCATAAGTTAAAAGTTTCCTTGCTATAATTAACATAATAAACCAGAATGTATAAGATAAAACAAAGGTTAAAAAATTTGAATCATTAAGATTTTCAAAATACAAAATGACCATGGGGAACAAGATAAGATGCCCAAATCTCAACCTGAATCTTTTTCTCTTTGTTTCTAATAAGAATGTAATGGCTGAGGAACCTTATTGTATTCAAAATTAACAAAAAGCTGTACGTCTGAGCAATCACCGTCCACTTTTATAGCGTTAACTTGGATAACAGTAAAAACAAATGAAAAGTTGAACAGCAAATAAATGACGGAGAAAACAACGTGAAGAGTCATTTATACCAAATATTGAAAAAACAAATGATTCATGAACATGAATAGTTTCAAAAAAAAAGGAAAGACAAGATACAGCAGCTTTAACTGACAGGAGAAATAGCCTCTTTCACAAAACAGAAGCCAACAGAACCAGTATTTCTAAGTTTTAACACATGCTTCACTTCTTGATATTGCTTTCCACTTCTCTCAATTCCACCCCTAAGATCAATCTTACTCAATTCGGGTGCCATTAGCCCATTACATAGCAGAAACCAGAGAATCACGGTAAACATCTACAGTCAACTCACCCAACTTCAGATCTCCAAATGCACTTATCCAAAAAAAAAAAAAAATAAAAGATCTCCAAATACAAAGACCGTACTAACACCAGCAAAATCTCAACTAGATTATATACCTTTTCTTATCAAAATTGCCCTCTCCTTGTATTCGCATTGTGGAACCGTCACTAACACCAGGCGGTATGATGACTCTCATACTTCGTTTCACCTTTACTTTACAGCTGCCACCACATCTTCGACATTTATCAGTGATTATCTTGCCATTGCCACCACATTTTGAGCAAGTAGAAACCTAGAAAACATAAGGTATGATTATAGAGTATATGCCAAAGATAGGAAAGGAATTCTAAAATTATAGGAGGGTCAAGTAACATATTGTTAAAGTTAAACAATTGCACCTGTGCTTACTACACTTATACTGGACTAAATATCTTAAGCTATGAGCCTATGAAGCATATGCAATGCCGGCTTGAGAGCATTAAACCAAATATGCAATCAATGACAATAATGGGGCTAGCACAAATATAAAACTCATGAGAAGGAAAAAAAAGTAAGCATGGGATAAGATTATTTAAATCTTAAACTACATGGTACAATAGAAAAGGCAGACACTTATTAAGTCTCAAACCAAGAGGGGGAAGGCTTATGACTTTAGAAGTACACAAAGCTGCATCATATTATTCCCAAAAAGATAACTCTCTGCATTTAGGAATCATCAATTTGGAGGTATAATGCTTCTTTCAGACTGCAGATTAGCCTTTATTGACATAATGGAAATTGTAAGCCTTTCCTTCCATATCACACTGTCCCAACTGCTTGCTACTCATCCTAAAGTCATACTAAAGCAAACCTGGAACCAAGATGTGATCACTGTCAAAAGCAAAAATAAGAAAGGGAGGGATGGGATGTGGCAAGCCTATTTTTGACATATGTCACAACCCTCACTCAACCTCAATAATTCTTATTCTTTTCTTTTTTTTCCCATTTTAAGTGAAATTTCCAAGTTCAAGACAGACTTGAGCTTTGGTGCCAAGGAGCTCAATAGGCAGCATGGATTAAACCTATGAACTCAGGTTCCATATAAAGTATGTAGATGGTAAGATAAAAAACTACTAAAGTTCCCTCTATAAGTTGGCAAGAAAACCTCCAATAGAAAATAAAAATTTAGAAACAAGAAAACTTTAAGGCTCAACAATTATGGCATCATCAATCACTTTAATGCTGTCATCATGTTAATGTACCTGTGATACCATTCCAAACGGAGTCCTTTGAGATTTCATGACCACTCCTCTACCCCCACAACCACTGCATGATTTTATGCAACTACTAGATTTAGCACCTGTTCCACCGCAATCATCACATGTTTCAAGACAGGATATCTTAATTTCATGCTCTCCTCCGTACACGGATTCCTCAAAGTTCAAATAAAGGTCATACCTGCAACATTATGAAATTCAAAGTGAGAAAATGAGAATTATGTACCAAAAAAGAGGGTTGCTGCCCCAAATCAGTTCAGATAAAAATTAATTGTATGGGGAACTATAGCTGATTGCAAGTAGCAGCTGTCTTGTCACAGTTGAAGGATGGTCAAGTTATATGAAAAGAGGAATGTTTGAAGACAAAGGTTCCATCAGTTTCAGCAGAAAACTTGTGGAAAAGAATATATATTTTCATCAAAAAACATTGTCCCCAAAAGAAAACAACTGCTGTTACTTGGTTTAGGGGCCTAAAACATAAAAGACAAACATGAAAATGAACCCAATCCCAAAAAAAAAAAAGACTTAAATTAATTATAATCCCATTGTATAGTTACTAAGAAAAAAATAAATTACAAATACATTTAATGTTTCCAAGGGTGCCCAGAATCAACTTCACCATCATCTTTACTATCCTTTTTAACCACTTGCCTATAGTCAATAGGGTATAGGTATATAATCAACAAGGCACATGAGAGCATATTATAGACAATGCAACATGATTTGGTATAAAAAGACTTCACGGCTGATTACAACACAAACAAATTTTCTTCAACAACCCTAGCTATCAACTGAAAATAAAAGTTTTGAGACACATTGAAGCATATTACGCTTAGGGTGCACATTGACCCATGTTCCACAGAGAGAGAGAGAATCAAAGGCACATTAATCATTAAGCCTAAAACAAGAGGAGATACATTTACTGCTAAGTAATTAGGGTAAAGGGTGTATTCTGTACTTAATATTTTAATATAAATATGTAGGAGACCATGGCATTGGTAGACTGTCTAGTTATTCTCAATATACGCTCCCCCACGACATTCATTTTATATATAAAAAAATAGAAGTTAAAAAAAAAAGATGTGCCATAAGGAGTTGCCTCAATTTTTTAATTGATCATATGCACCATTCTTTGACTTGTTCCTAGCTTCACTAGAGCCTCATTTAGTAACTGAAAGTAAATGATGAAACAAATGGCAAACCATTAGAATGCATGTTAAATTTGTTATCAACCTTATAAAATATTATTTCACTGCTAAGATAATGGGCCACAACTTTAATATCAGAACAAGAAGGGCAGCAATAATAAGTAACAGCCAACAACAATCATCCAAGTAGATGTTACCGAATGTCAAGACTGTTGTTTCCCTTATTTCTCAAATCGAAGCTAAAGCCTCCTGGTTCACCCATTCCACCAAAGAAACCATCTGAACCGCCAAAGAATGCATTATACACTTCAAATGGATCAACCTAAAAATGAAAATTTGATCAATCATAAAATGTGAAGGATAATCATGCATCATTCAATACTTGCAGTAAGCAGTAGAATTCACTATGATCTTACCTCTGGTGAAGCACCACCTGATCCATCATATCCTCCTTGTAAACCTGCCTCACCAAGGCGATCATATAAAGATCGTTTCTCATTATCTGATAGGACCTACATAAATGCTTCATTACAACACAACATGAAAAAGAACAATAAATTGCAAGTGCAATACCATCAATAGAATCCAACAAAATTTATACTGTTTTATCTACCGCCTCAATTAAAAAATTATGGAAACTAAGAAATCTCAGTGCAGAAAACCATACTAAATGAGTGAAAGACTGAAGATGAACAAAATGACAACAATAAAATTTTATCATAGCGACTGCAAACAATGCAATACGACAAGGAAAAGATTTTGGGATAAAAAAATAAGAATACTAATAGACAAAGCAGCATTTTAAAACAATAGTAATTACCTCATATGCAGCACTAATCTCTTTGAACTTCTCTTCTGATCCAGGACTCTTGTTCATATCTGGATGATACTGTTTCAAAGGATATATCAATTATTTCACAAGATGTAACCTAAAGAATCAATAAGTGAAACATATACTCGCATAGTCCAACAACTTGGACTTGACCTAGCAGTTCTTAACCCTCCAATGAAGGATCAACATTCAACGTCTAATTCCCTTATCCCCCCTTAGCCCTATTAGATTTATCAAAAATAAAATAAAGTAAAATAAGTAGGAATATACCAAATGATCAGAACTTGTGCCAACATATTTCCTATTCAATCATTTTCAAATTATTCATGTTGAGAGAGTTTGAAGGCGAGACTTGAAAGTACAGTTTTGCTTCAAGTAACAACAATAAAATACTCGTTTGGCGAACCAAGAATGTCTTTACAAACATATGCAATATGGGCAGGTCTGTCCCATAAAGAAACAACATTCGTTCTATATTCCTACACAAACACTTTGCTATATAAAAGGAAAGGGAAATAGGGGAGGGAAAGAAAATATCAGAAGACTGTTGAAAACTCTCTTCTCTTCCCCTTTTTTAGTCAAGATTGTGGAAATAGAATGAAGGAGAAAAGGAGCTACCCAGTGAATATATTTACTATTGTCTTAATCTTTATTATTCCATCTACTTTTCAGTTAATCCTGTCGTAACCTAGGGAAGTCTATCCACCCAAATCTGTTGCAATCTATAGCTTGTTAGGTTGTTGCTATTAAAAGAACCAGAGACAAAACAATTTCCTAACATTTACTAGTTTCTCTAGCACAGTAAAATGATTTCTCCTTACTTATTTCTTTTGGTGGGGTAATCCAATTGTTGGTTGCCAATCATTCTTTACCATCCCAAATGGTAGGATTTGCATGAACTAGCCCAAACTGTGGGCCAGCAGCCTTGCCTCCCAACCTTCCCTTCCCCGCCCCCCCCCCCCCCACCCAAAAAAAAAGCAAAAGAAAAGAAACTGTTCAAAATCCCAATGCATCAGAGACAAATTTAAAGCTAGCCATTCTTAGGGCTCCATCAATTGAGCAGTTTTATAAATCTACAATAAAACAAGTTCTTTTTGATTGCAGATCCTTCTCTTCATATCTTCTTGGACCAGCAAAGCTGTCTCTCAATCTCTAACACAAGTTTCTTCTAAATCCCATCAATTGCAATGCAAGGCAGGCCTTTTGAATCTTATTCCAAAATCCTGTAATTTAAGCACCTCCTATAGTTAGTTTACTGCATACAAGTATTTTTGCATCCTGGCACCTATCCTTGTTGATTTTCTACAATCATATCGTTATTATGATGAAAATTCTAGCAAAAATTCTTCTTATTTGTAGACATCATTTCACCCTCAAACTCCGATAACTATACATCCCTTATTCACAAAACAAAAACCTGAAATTCCTGATCTCTTAAGCCAAATCCATATAAGCTGATCATCAGAAACCTGGCCTAGATTCAAACCCAGATAGTCTAGTGCACTGGATGCAATAGAAAGTTTTTTAAAAGATAGCACTAATAATTTTAGGGTTTTTTAATTATTTTCATTCTCCCCATAATTAAAGAGACCTCGGTTTTTTCTACATATTAAAGAAGTGGATTTACCTGCTAATAAGACAATGATGTCACTTGACACTGGCATTAGAGCCAAAGAGAGTCCGTAGCTTCAGATCAAATTCAAAGACATTGAATGCAACTAAAATACACTATTCCAATTATCTAGAAGCTTGTGCGGATATCTCAGAAGAACACTCACTATTCAAAGCAACTAGTTGACTGGCATGACATCAACTTGAACTCTCTCTTTGAAGCAGTTTTGAATGAGTTGAATTTTCTCAAACTTGATAACTTGACTTTTCCCTCTTTATTTACTCATTTTCTCTTGCTTTAAACATAGTTACATAAAATAAGGATCATTTCTTACTCTTTCTCCGCATGTACAGTATACTAAAGTTGAAGAGCAGGCATTATTATTAGAACAGTGCCTGGTTCTTTCTGCATTTTCACCTGTTTTGAGTACCCTAATTGGCCAAGGAAGGTAAACACAGTTTCTACTCTTTAAATTTTCCTATTTTTCTGACTGTAACGTGCCAATAGTATTAGGCCTTGGTTCTTTCTTTTTACAAATTTAGGCTTCTTTCTCACACAACTTCTTAGTTTCTTTTTTTTTTTTTTTTAGCTTTAATTCTCAGCATATTTAATGGTCTTTTCTTTTCAATATAACAAAATTGCAACACTTGTGACTTAAAACTTGCCTAAAATATCCCATTATAAAAAACCTGCCTCAAGTAGTTCCTTACCTCTAATTCCACAACATTAGAATAAAAATCAGTCAAGTAGAATAATTGAGAGATTTATGAGTTTTACTATGAAAATTGAGTCCAAACATTAGGAATTTATGGTATGAATAAGGCAAAAAAAGAAAACATATTAAAGATATTTTATGAAAAAATTAAACATAGAAATCGAAAGGTGACAACATCACTTTTTAATAGAGAATGATATATGGTAATGGTATGTAAATATTAAAAATTGGCATATTTTATAACATTTGGGAAAATTTTTTAAGTATCTTCTTCTTATCAAGCTTTCAATGACTTAAAATTTTGAAGGGTACAACTCCTTGATTAGGAGTTGAATCTATAACCAAGTGTTTCTTTTGTTTTTTTTTTTTTATACTTTGGATTAAGAAATCATATGCAGATTGATTTCTAAAATGGTTAATCTAATATCAAATCAATCAATCAATTAATCCACTATTTTATATTTCTTTTCAATTCATTACATTTATCATGCAAAAAAAATTAAAAGAGAAATTGCCCGCAGCAATGCAATGCGTGTTTCCAAATTTCAAAGTTCAATCACTTTCACTATTATTTGTTGTCAACAATCTACAATCCTTCAGAAGCAATGAAAAGGCAAATCCAATGACTGAATTTCGCCAAGCAAAGATCCAATAAAATCTGCCAAAAGATAAGTAATAGGCAATTGCAGACAGTGCAACTCATAAAACAAATACCTTGCGTGCAAGCTTCCTGTAAGACGCCTTAATCTCTTGCAAAGTGGCGCCGGGACTGACGTTCAAAGTGGTATAATAGTCAGAGCCAGCGGCCCTGATAAGGCCGCTGCGACGGCCTTCCCTCTTGATGGCACCAACACCAAAATTAGGGGTGTTGCAAAAGAATTGAGATTCGCTGCAACCCAAGCCCAAATCAAAGCTTCTACTGCCACTGCCAATGCCATGATATACAAACCAATTGTGTCGTCTAATTGAACAGCTTTGAATTGGCAGGTTTACATTGGCATAGAAAGGAAAGGAGATTATGGGCATTTTTTCCTTAAGAAGCTTAGGATTTTGCGATTTGTTGGGTTTTTGCTCTTTCAACGAGCTTTACTTGGCTTGCTGGCTGCTCACTCTGCTAGGAATGTACTCTTTTTTCAACAAAATAAAATATATATTTTAATTAGCTTTTAAAATTTTTTATATGCGAAAAGTATCCACTCACATTTTGTCCAATTTAATTCATATACTCAAAATTAAAAAAAATTTAATTATCTAATTTTAAAAATTATTCTAATTTAATCCCTTTCTCTAAGCTAATTTGACCATTAAAATGCATTATATAAGTATTGACATGGCACTTACGTGGCACACTTCGATAATGTAATAATGGAGAAGTGACTAACACGCTGATATAATAGTATCATATCAATATTTCAAAGTGACGTGGCAATCCATATTGAAAATGGTAGTGCCACATGGCACTAACATACTGACATGGTAGTGCCACATGGCAAATCAAGAAAAAAAGTTTTCCCCACCTAAAAAAATCAAAAGGACTAAATTAAAGGGAAAAAAATTACGATACAAGTACTAAATTAAAAAAATTTTGATATACGGAGATTAAATTGAATAAAATTTAGGGATTAAATTAAAAAAAATATAGTTAACTCACTTTTCATATTATTAAATGTCTTTTGTTGTTGGTATCATTTCAATAATGCATATATTGGACTAAAAATAAAAGTAAATGGAGCCATATAGTAGCTTTATTATTGCTTTCAAAAATACTTCAACAATTATAATACGAAAGAAGAGACAATAAGAACATTTATCTTCTTAAGAAAGAAAAGACACTTATATATATATATATATATATGCAAAACAATTTACAAAACCTTTACAAGAGGCTTGTAACATGACTTTGACCAAAATCAAATAAAGCCCTTGTACGATATATGCTAATTACAAAAGAAAGCCACTTAGATACATATAATATTGATAAAAACATGGTAGCAACATTTACACAACATTTAAGTACCTATTAACCAAACCAAATATACCATCTAATTATACCAAGACGGCATATAAACCACACAACAAACCACAACAAGTTCTAGTCATTTTTAATGCTTTCATGAGTGGGCAAATCAGCAACCGAATCCGATCTCTTGGGTTGCTTTTATTTTGCAATTTCTCGCGGTTAGAATTGCAAAAATAATGCTAAAACAATATGATCATAATGCAAGTCACAATTTTTCTCACCTATAGCTGCCTATTGGATATGAATGACCTTGAATCCCTATGGTCGGTTGCAACAACCAATTGATTTAGCCTTTCAACCTATTGAAAGATGCATGCACACTAAATATTTAAATATCCATCTAGCAAAATCATTAAACAACATGACATGAACAGAGACTAAATTGTTACTCACATTTATAACAAAAATCTATTTTGGAGGAGATGTAGGTGTTGAGACAAATTGGGTTTAACGTCTATAGGTTGCTATCCCTTACCTTTAAGGGCTTGCATGCTTCAATTTCAGTCTTAGGATAGCAACATCATCTGAACTGAAGCCTTCTGTAGTTGAAGCAGTAGATTAGGTTCTTTTAGTAACCCCCACTTTTTTCCTCTTGATAGCGATAGATGCAATGGACTCAGTAACACCTTAACTTGCATTAGTAGTAGGTTGACTTGCACCAGCAGCAGGTCATTTGGTGCACCAGTAGTAGGTTCACTTGGTGCACCACTAGTAGCTTCATTTGCTATACTAGCAGAAGATTTCCTCTTTCGACTATGACTTTTCTGTATGCTTGTCTGACCCTAAACATGCAAATTAGAAAAAGTAAATAACCAACAATATAAATAATAACTAAATAAAGCAACAAGATGCATAAAGATAACACTTATTTGGTGCATAAGATAATTTGACCTATTATGTCCTTCTTGATGGCAAATAGAGCATTTCATTATCTTTCCAACCCTCAGTATACTTTTCTTTAACCCTTCACCTTGTTCTTTTTTTCTCTTTTTCTTGGGTCGTCTAGCATATCACTTCATACATAGAGGTAAGACAACCTCCACATTCCACTAAGGCCAGAACAATGGCCATCTAACAAGATTAAGCAGTTGTTCATAAGCCTTAAGGTATTCACTTTTTTAAAAATAGTTTGCTAAATACTTTGTATAGTCATCTTGCTCATAATAGATAGCATTGATGGCATGCGACATGGCACTCCACTAATGTCTCAAGCTCGACAACTACATGTTACATGCTACAAAGATATCGTGTAGCTCTCCCTTACCTATTTTTTAGGATTTTCCTAGAAGACTTCATACAAATGGGCTTGATTTTGATCCACCTCCCATTTAGCTACCAACCCCTTATACTTCTCTAATTTAGTGACTACACGAGGGCCATACTCAATTTTCCACTTCATCCCATATTCCCTATTTTAAACCAATCTCCTCATCACATAAAGCTTGATATCCTCAAGCATGCTGATGATTGCTTTTCATCTTACTTCTATTATAACTCTATTAAATGTCTCACACACATTGTTGTTAATGACATTACACTTGGAGAAATCGAAAAAGAATGCTTGACATTAGTGCACAGCGTCCTAGTTCTCAATCAAGTGGTTGTATATATCCTCATTCATGGAGCACAGAAGTTCAATTTGCCTCTTGAACTCTATTTGGTTTGGAGATCTAGCACAATGCCAAAATTAGAACTTTAAGTCTTCATCTTTGAACTTTTTCCCCCACCTCATTGTCACATCACATTTTCTGAAGGGATCGTAATCGGTGCATGGACCCAAACAAGCATAACTCATTAAGCCCAAGCAAGCCCCTCATCATAACATTATTAAACATTCATCATTACATGCAGAAGCATCTCATCCATTCATTAACATACATAATTGTAGTACAAGTATTCATACATCTTAGTGCACAATTAAGAAACTTCTCAATTTAATTGTGAAAACTCAAGAATATATATATATATATATATATATATATATATATATATATATATATAT
>NC_030852.1:6999702-7003315 GCF_000208745.1 Theobroma cacao
AATATATATATATATATATATATATATATATATATATATATATAAATATATTAATAAGTGCCACTGTTAAAGTGCACATTAACATTTAATATCAATATCTCCCTTGGGTGTCCATATAGGCTCTCGAGCCATTATCATAATCTCATACTTAATATTATCAATGTAAAATGCCCAACATTGACAACATCAACATAAACATGTTCATAATTTGAAATTATAACATAAAGTAAAGACCAACTCATCAACAGAATGTGACTGACCTTTTATGCATCAAGTAGCTATTAGACACTATCACTGATCTGCAACAAAATAAATAGGGAAAATAACGTGTGAGTCACAAATACATCGTGAGTAGATACGAGAAAGGGATAAGTTAAGGAATAAAAGTATTTCGTAAATATGCACTTGTAGTCTCATGACATTCACAAACAATTTAATCATAGAATTCATAAAACATGTTATTTGAACACATTTGAATAGCATTCATTTGAAAACTTGTTAATATAAAACCTTTGAAAATCCTTTACCTTTGAAATTCTCATCAAATTCAATAAAACAACCTATTCTGCACCAAACATATCAATACATTCTTAAATGTATTGATGCTTTCAAGCATCTATCGATACATTAGTAAAATGTATCGATACATTTCACACAAAGAGCCTCCTGAAGCATTCTATTTAGAATGTATCGATACTTAAACCATATGTATCAATACTTTCAGCCCAGAACCCAAATTTTTGAGCAAAATCTTCCATTTTTTTACCATCCTTTAAGTTTTCTTACCTCTTGGGATTTTCTTCAATACTCAATCTTCTTCATTAAGCACATTCTCATGCCATCATAGAGTACAAATCAAGAATAATGCTCAAACAACATTAGTGTGCAACATACCATGAACATAATAATTATGATCATTTCATTAACATTAAACTCATACGTTGTGATGGTACATTCCCCATCACTTTGGGCGACAATGTACATCCCCATTACCTTTGGGCATTTATGATGCATCATAGGAATGAAGTCGTCATTTACACCTTGTGAGAGTGGAATCAATTACACTTATAGAGTTCTCCTACTTATAGCATTAGGTATACGAAATGTCCTTCACATACAAGCTTACTCATCTCATAAGGTATATAAAAAATACATCATATGTATAATCTCATGGCATTCATCATGCTTTCTTAATCATCTCATGTAGTAAATGGAATATGGATCATATACATAATCTCATGGCATTCATCATGCTTTCTCATCAACTCATGTAGTATATGGAATATACATCATATACACAATCTCATGGCATTTATCATGCATACTTAATCACCTCATATAGTATATGGAATTTACATCATATACACAATCTTATAATATACACCATGCATATTTAATCATCTCATATGGTATATGGAATTTACATTATATACATAATCTTATGGCATTTATCATACCAAACATGCATATTATAGCATCTATAAATAAACATACAATATCTTGTATCCACATTAGTTCGAAGATCAGAGTAATCGAGTGGACTTCAAACATATGGTGCTTGTTCCCTTTGTTGAAAACTAATACATAGTATTATATTTACATACAAAGTAGATTTGTCAACAATTTCAAAGTCATTGTATTAATCATATCATAATCACTAAGAATTTATTTTTCTTAGAAAATCATTTTCATTCTTGAAACTCAAATCTTTTGATAAACTATTTTAGAGATATCATTTCAACATACATAAATAATCCTTTCTATAGAAATCATGCTAACTTTACATATCGAAATAATTTGAAAGTGGTGTATCCGCTCACCTAGTTGGAGATTCGATTCCTAACTCCAATCACAACTTTGTTTCAGCAAAATCTGTGGAGTTTTCAAGTGTTCTTATCATTCGACCATCATTACAATCATTTCCTAGAATAAAATTCTCGTAATAATTATTCTAAGAACTTTCGAAACTACTTGCTTTTAGCTAAACTAATATTCTATCCAAAACCCATGCTTAGAAACCCATAAATATTTTATTCTTACCTTAGGTGAGCTTTGATGCTATGGAAAATTACAAAATCATTGAGCTTTAGTGTTCAACAGAAATTTTGGGCATAAAAATAATATTTTTAATACTGAAAAATTCATAGATCAATATTTAAAAGTTGAAAAATGTCACCTTTATTTGAAAAACCCAAAACAAGCTTTAAATCTTCCAAAATGATGATTTGGGGTGAAAATGGGTTTGAGAGAGCTTAAAGTTGCTAAAAAACTGATGGGAGACGGCTTAAAATGAAAACCTTCAAAGTTAGGGTCATATTTATACTATGAGATGTGAAAATACCCTTTTACCCTTTTTATTTTTCAAAAAATCAGCGAAATGTATTGATATGTTTGGCGATGTATCGATACTTTTTGGTTCTGAAAAAATTGTATCGATACATTATGAACATGTATAAATACACATTCATTAGAAACCCTTTATGGGCTAAATGTATTGATACATCATGCACATATATGATACATTTGAGATAGAATGCTTATAAAACTTGCTCAACTTATTCACATTTGCTTCTTTCCTTTTACTCTCTATTTACTTAAGATATTCAATGTAAATAAGCGAACACCCCCTATTTGGATTCAATTAAAATATCAAAAAAATCAAAATCTATGAGAATCAAAATCTAAATTTTGGTTTTAAGAACAAAATTGAAAAAGTTCGACTGAAATTAAATTTGTGGTTCCCATTTACCATAGCAAAAGTACTCTAAAAAATATGAAAAAAATCATTTTTGGTCATCTAAAAATCAAGAAAATTATTACCGCTAACTTTTATTTCTAAAAAATTGTTCTATACAAATAACATATTTTGAACCTTTTTAGACTTAGAAAATTTTCTGATTCAAATTTGACAAACAACTAAAAGTGTCAATGAATTATTTTGAAGGTTAAAACTAACTTTGATGTTGAAAACCTGTAATCTATGTGCTCACCTAAGGATTTCCTAACTCATCATCTTACTCAAGGTGGGATTTGGCACTCGTATAGATGTCTCACGCACACCTTTGTTGTTTAATGAAAGAAATAAGCTCATTTATAGCACTTGAAAGCCCCTACAACAACAAAATAAATTGGGTAGATAATAAGATAATATATATTAAAGATAAATTTATTATGACGACCCAAATCTAAGAGGTTCGTGACTAGCACATGAGCCTAGTAGGCAAGCCTACTAGACCCAAGCAAGTCTCAGAATCCAAAATCATATAACAAAAGCCAAGGGATTTAATAATCAAATATTCATAATAAATTCAAACATAAATACATTATCCTTGGCACATAGTTTATACAAATGTTCAAAAGGCCATACATTAGCCAATCAAGGCGGGTTCATACTGATGGGTTTGGCTATGGACAGTATGCTTAAAATACGCAGCAAAAAAAAAATTAAAATTTAAAACTAAACAACAAAAACATGCCTCCCACCATGGATCACCTCGGTGATATTTAACACATAAAAGCACAAAATAAATTATTATTCATAAAGTTACCTTGCCAAGTAATTACGTAATCTCAATGGCACTTCCCGAAGCAATCCCGCGAACACCACAAGGAG
>NC_030852.1:7007202-7028635 GCF_000208745.1 Theobroma cacao
GATCTCTCATAACTACAACCCATTATAGTTCCTTTGCAAGGCATATTAGTCTCATGGACTTCATCCAATTAGACTTATAACTCATTATAATTGATGTCTTATTGATGAAAGAAAACCTCTAATCATTCAACATGAATGATACTGTTGCATGATTGGAATCAAGCCTTAACCAATCCTAATTGGCTACAAGGCTCATCCCAACATGTACATAACAACCCTTACACACAAGTTCATATGGCACATTGTGCCTACAAACACAACAAATTAAGTGTAGAGCGGAAGCTCATGATTGATGCAACAGAGTGATATAACAGATGGAACCTACAGGTTGCCAAAATTGATTTGTCGTTGGACGACCTTTATCACACAACTTTATGGCCTATTTATCTGCACATGGTATACAAATGGGTGAGTACTATAATACTCAGTGAGTGGTGCAAATAAACAAAATCATATATGTTTATATAAAATACATATATAAAATATATGAACATTCCATGCAACTAGATATTCTAGCAAACATCTCTAAATATAGGACATATCATTATCCCTAAATCTCCAATATAAGGGCATATCATCATCTTCAATGTCTCCAAAGATCATCACACATATTATTAGGCTTATTCTCGAAGTTGATCAAAGTTGTTCACATTATTCTTTTCAGCACACTCTAGTCACCGGAGTCTCACGTCAAAATCATACCACATTTATCTAAGCCTCTCTATGGCTATCTCACATCATATGCAAATTAAAGCAACTAGTGGTCTTCCCTTGGACATAGTCAGATCACGTTTGGTGGCCAACCGACAGAGAAACAGATCACTCACATGCTGAAGTAATGGATAGAGAACAGATCATCGACCAGAGTAATCTCTCGACGTCGCCCTCACCCGGAATAATCTCAATGGATGACATCAAAGCACTATAAGTGAGAATCACAGGTGAGATTAGTGCCACTGTCCTTGCTTACCACCATCTATGCATGCACATACATAGTCACAGGGGGATGGAACTCGACTTCATCACAAATCAGATCAACGTCCTAAATTCATCCCTCGAACGAAAACACAAATCCATAAGTAAGGCCATTATGCCTTTATCATTCACATTTTCCTTATTAAACCTC
Organism: Theobroma cacao; assembly: GCF_000208745.1. NCBI lineage: Eukaryota > Viridiplantae > Streptophyta > Magnoliopsida > Malvales > Malvaceae > Theobroma > Theobroma cacao. Next base: position 7,008,329 of record NC_030852.1, read on the forward strand.
AATTCACATTTATTGAGCTTCAATTATCTTAAGCTTGGTTAGGTTTTAAGTGTCTCTAATCAAATTGCTTCAACATATCATTCACCTTGGGTAATCTACTCTTAGGGGCTCATCATAGCCTCTAGACATCCCAGTTTAGACACACATACAACATAAGCCACCCATGTAAGTCACATCACAGCACACAATCACACAAGATTCGTATATATACATATATACATATATTGTTCTCTAGCCTTGGTTCATTCGTCTAGGCATACATATTTCATTCTAATACCATGGCAGTGTATTTATCATGCGTCATGCATTACATGCATTTTATTTAAACCCATTCATAGTGACAAATTGGAAGTACTCCCAACGATGCTTCGATATTTAGCCTCCAATCGTCATTTAGCTTACCAATGAGTTGATTTAAGTTTGTTTCACCCTTCAAACACAGTAGAACATCAACATGTTAATTATTCCTAGCTTTCGAAAAAATGCCAACTTTTGCACAATTAACCAAATCTTAGCAATCCAACTAGTTATGCTCAAAATTTTCATTAATAAGCTAAACTCATACCTTAAAAGCTGGATTGCATGAGTCTTAGCTCCAAATTCTCCAATCCAAGCCAAGGAGAGGAAAATAACAAATTTGGAGAAAATTAGATTTCAAAGTTATTTAACACCCCAAAATCATTCCTTGTTAATATCACACCTCATATCTTTTATTTAACTTAATCCTATACACATAAATTCACAAACATAACATCAAACTTAGATCAAAACCTCAAACTATGGGATTTATCACATATTTTCTCAAAATTTTGCTTAAGTGTCAATATATGCACTCTCAAACACTTGGCATACATAGCATATCATCAAAGTCCTCAAAACTTCACATAATTTGTAAATCATCTTTAGTTTACTTAATTTATGTAAAAAATTGGGAATGTTACATTTATTGTGTGCCTTATTTACAAGTTTTTCAATCTTAAATATCATGCTATAGCAGAAAAGTGCATATATCATAGTATAGAAGCTTTACTAATTAGATGTGGCAATATCAGCATGAAGTTACAATAGTAGTCAAAATGGAAAAAGGAGCTCACTTAGAATAAGTTCAAAGGTGAAAGGAAAAGCAGGTTACTGTTGGAATATAAATTTATTCTGGGGGTTGAGACATCTTAATGAAAACAATTAATATGGTTTTTTGTCAAGTGAAAGTGGGTTCAAATAGCATGACCCCATTTTATGTAATCTTTAGGCCACATTTTAAATTTTAATCTTTAGAACTAATTGAAGCAATTTAGTTTTGTCTTGCTCAAACACTAAGTGAGATATTTTTTGTGGCCTTAAAAGTTAAGACAATTAAAAGATTCAGACTTACTTTGGGTAGATAGTGCTAAATGTTCTATTAATAATCTTAATAACTATGCAAGTCTAGCTAAAAAGGGGTTTTTTTTGTCGATCTTAAATATCTAGGAAATTTTAGACATATATCATACTATAAAAGCTTACAAAGTTCATTAGTTAAAGGCTCATTTAGGCATGTATTTCATCTGTATCTCTATCTGCCTATAAAAAATTCCAAAGAAGTATAGTAGACATATATTTATTCTATATCTCATTAATACAAACACATTAATAACTCAAACTAAAGTAGACAAAGTAGATAAAGTTCTGAATAAAAGAAATACTAGAAGGAGGAAAGTTAGGATTACAAAGCAATAAAGCAGTTCATTGATAACTCAAACTTTTTAGTTTCTATTTAAAAGAGTCACATCCTCTTTTAAATCTGTGGACAATTAAGAATGTTTTGAACGATCATGCATAGATGACAGCCTATGCATGAGTTTAGGAGTTGAAATTTATGATCTTGATGGTGGAAAAGGATGCTTAGATAATTTGCAACATGTGTTTATTTATTTCAATGTAAATGTCACGACCCAGCTTAGGGGTTCAAAATTGGTGCGCGAGCCTAGCAAGAAGCCTACTAGATCCAAACAAGTCTCTGAATCCAAAATCACATAACATAAAGCCAAGGGAATTAATAGTTAAATATTCATAATAAAATTCAAATATATTACATCATCCCCAACTCCTATTCTATACAAATATTTATAAGGCCATACATTGGCCATCCAAGGCGGGTTTGTACAAGTTAACCCTTGCACCAGTTCATATGGCACAAAGTGCCTAAATACACCAAATCTAACCATAAGAGAAGCTCGTGATGGACTCAGTGAAGTGACTGAAATAGCGGACCTACTGAATGCCAAAATTGGTCCGTTGTTGGATGACCTGCCACATAGCTTTGTGGCCTATTTATCTACACATGGTATACAAATGGGTGAGTCGTCTAATACTCAATGAGTGGTGCAGATAAACAAAATTATATAAATATATAAACACACACACATATATATATATATATAAATATTTCACTATCAGTGCATTTAATTATTCTAACAAAGGCATATCATTATCCCTAAGGTCTCTAATGTGAGGGCATATCATCATCCTCAATGTCTCCCAAAACTACCACACACGTCATTAGGCTTGTTGTCAAAGCCAATCTAAGTTATTCAAATCATTCTCCATGGCACACTCTATGTCACAACCCGGTACTCCCCTCGAGCCAGTGACAACCGTCGCGACGTCCTAGTAGACATTCGTTACCCAGAGTGCCAATCGGAACCCCGCAAGGCTTTAGTACCATTTTTTTTTCTTCTCCCCTGTAAGTAATCATCGCCAAACCTCGTTTTTAAACAATTTCGCCTCACAGGGGCGTTTTCATCATTTTTCCTCAAAATTTTTCGAACCTAATTAAAGATGTAGTAGATGAGCGAAAAACACATATTTCATGATTTAAAATAAATTTGGGTGTCTAAAACATTTATTAAAAATGATAATGCAACTATTTGAATAAAATAAAAATATTCAATAAAATATTCTAATTTCTTGTAGAATAATATTTATAGAGTCATCGGTAAATAATGTTTGTAATGTAAAAGTTAAATAAATTCATATGTATTATAATACATATAACCGGGATATGAAATTTACTTTACAGTGACTCGTGGGCCCACAAGGAACAAAAGTGCACAAAGGCAGTAAACCTACAATTTTTGGAGTAGTAAAGCCGACTATAATCATTGACGATATCTGCTATCCACAGGCTACCTCGGGCCTGAAATGGTTGAAAATGAGGGTGGTGAGATTATAAAATCCCAGTGAGTAAACAGATACCATCTAAACCATATAAAGTCGAGTAAATGGAGACAGATAAAATAGTTTAACATACTGAAATTCATCACCTTTCAACTTGTTTCAACCAAATAAAATCAATTTATATAAATCGAGTAATTAACAAGGCTTATGAATTTCTTAAAACTTTAGCTCGTGCCAAAATCATTATCATACTCAGTCATCAGGGATACCTTGGCTGAGGGCTATCCCAAACTGAGTCCACCAAGGCTATTAAAAGGTTATGTACTCATAAATCATGTTTTTATTTTGAAAATATAGCCGTTCCTTGGCGTTGGTTGAGTTGGCCCTCACGTGGTGGTTTGGCGTGAAGTGAACTCTAAAAGCTATACCTTGGGAGTTACCCTACTTGCCTCTCCAACCGAGGTAAGAATATGACCAGGTTTCGTGCCCCTCTAATAGGCTAGTCCACAGAACCAGCCCACTGCAACAAGCTAAACCCACCATACAATAAAATTTAACAACATGACATGGTAATTTTATCATTATCCAGCCTATCAAGGCAAACAACAGTTTATACATTTTCAACGCAAATACCAATTCAGCCATTCATGCCAATATTGCCATAAGCCAATCAATTAGAACCATAAATTCACAATACATCAAATGGTCTCCAATTACTCTATTTTCAAAGCCATCATTTAATTTCAAAACAATTTATAAAATCATTTCATTTAAACACATTTTATTTATAAAATAAAAAAATTAATCATTTAATTCATTTTCCATAAAATTCATAAAATCGGATAAAAACCACTTTAGATAATTAAGATGATAGTAAGGTTACTCACAGTACTAGGAGTTCGATATATGCCTATTCCCGGTCTTCGGGCACAATCTCTTTACCCTTGTTAGAGGGCTCACCACCTATACATCATACGTGACACGAATTTCAATAAATTGTGTCAATTTATCATAAACTATTTCAGGCTCTATAAATCTATATGAATGTACGAAATGTGATGCAAAATGTCCGAATAGCCGTTTAAATACGGTATTCGACCTAATTCGCACTATTCTCGATGTAATTGGCTAAAACCTCTAATTTAACTCCAAATCGATTTCTTTCACTTCTACACTCCAATTATACTTAAAATACCTCAATGACTGTGAATATGATTCAATTTATCAGTCCGAACTATAAATCGCACATGTCTATACATTAGGTAAAAATTCAGATTTTCATGCCAAAATTTCCCATTAAATTTCTAGCCTCACCAATCATTAAATACCACCAAAATATCATGAAATATCATCAATTTCAGCCTCAATATCCTCCCTAGAAAATTCAGCCTCTTGTGGGTTTGTGAAGAACAAAGTGATTCCTTGCTAGATTTTCATACTTTCCATTACCAAACAACCAAAAACACTTAATTAGCTTGAAATCTAGCAAAATCAATGCTCAAAACCTCTCCTCTCAAATTTGGCCAACATGGGTTCATCATGCAAACTTGAGTTCTAAGCATGGAAAATGAAAAAGAAAGCATGGGTAGTGTAAATCACAAGATAAAATCACAAAATTTTACCTTTATTAGCTTAATCCCTTGAAATCCCACACTTTTTCTTCAATTTTCCCACCTAGGGTTTGTGTTCTTTCCTTTCCTCTTCACTTCATGCTTTGGCCGGCCATATGGGTGAGACTAAGAGAGTTTTAAATAGATTTTACAAGGAAATTCTAGAATAATCCAAGCTTGACACATGGCATGTTTCCATTGGTCCATGTGTAATACTTATCCATTAAGCAATCTCTCTCCACCACATAAAATGTTTCAATTATCCACAATGTAAAATGTTAATGGCTGAAATCCATGGGCATGACAAGTGTTAGGTGGTGTAAAATTTCAAAATTCCAACTTTGCCCCCGTGAACTTGTAAAATTACCGTTTTGCCCCTAGGACTCCAAAAATGTCAGAATTTAAAATTTTCACCTCTCAAACTCAAATCATACTCTAATGAGTCAAATGTGATCAAAATCTTTTCTAAAAATTCTCATTTTATCCTCGAGTGACAAAATTACCATTTTACCCCTAAACATGAAAATTCCAAATTAACTCCAATTTAGCCCTCAAACTCCAAATCATCATTTTAAGTCATTTTAGGGTTTTAAAATTCTGAATTTCATCTTAAGATCTTTATTTAGACTAGTTCAAGGCTTAATTCAACTTAATAGTACCATTTGATACAATATCGACTTTTGATGATTTTTCGGGGCTTTCTAAGTATGTAAGCATATTGTCAATCACATGAAGGACATGGCAAGTACTTTATAAGGTCGGACTTGACACTCTAGTAGCCGGAGCATCACATCATATTCATACCATATTTATCTAAGCTTTTCCACGGCTATCTCATGTCATATACAAGTCAATTCAAATCAATGAGTGGTTCTTTCTTGGACATAGTACAATCACACTTAGGGTAAAGCCATTGGCAAAAAATTAAATCATGCATGTGCTAAAGCAACGAGTGGAGGATCAAATCATGCACAACGTCGAAATAGTTTGCAGAGAAGCAAAGTCATCAATTAGAGTAATCTCTCAATGGTCGACATCACTCAGAGTATTCTCAAACGAGTGGCATCAAAGCACTACAAGCGGGATCACAGGTGGGATTAATGCAGCTGTCCTTACTTACCACCATCCCTACAAGCACACAAAGGTCACAAGGGAATAGAACTCCATTTAACCAGAAATCATATCAACGTCTAGAATTCATTCCTCGAATGAAACACAAATCCCCAAATAAGGCCATTCTACCTCTATCATTCACGTTTCCTCGTCAAACCACCAATCACATTCATTGAGCTTCAATCGTCTACAAGCTCGGTTAAGGTTTTAAATGCTTGTATATCTTTAAGGCATCATTTGATCAAATCCTTTTAAAGTCTCATTCGCCTAGGGTAATCTACTCCTAGGGCTTCAACATAGCCTATAGACATCCTAGTCTAGGCTCACACAACATAGGCCACTTATGTGGCTCACATCACAACACACAATTGCTCAATCCATATTTTGGTTCTCTAGCTTAGGCACTTACATCTAGGAAACCATATATATATATATATATGCATATATACATACACATATTCTATTCAAATACCATGGCAGTGCCTTTATCAAGACGTCTTGCATCACATGCATTTGTAATTAAAACCTGCTAATAGTGACAAATTAGAGGTGTTTCGATCTTAGCCTCCAATCATCCTCCAGCTCACCAACGAGTCAATTTAACTCTATTTCCCCTTTCAAACACATTAGAACATCAAACTATTAACTATTCCTAGCTTTCGAGAAATTCCAACTTTTGCATAATCTACCAAATCGTAGCAATCCAACTATTTAAGCTCAAATCCATCAACAATGAGCTAAACCCATACCTTAAAATTTAGATTGCACGAATCTTAGCTCCAAATTCTAGCTAAATCGATGGAGATTCACCAAAGTTGAAAAAACTAGATTTTTTAGAGTCTAACTGATTAAATTAAAAAATAATCAATAAGAATGCTTAATCTTACCTCAATAATGTTTCCTTAAGCTCAGATTAGCTCTAAATTGCTCCAAGAATCTGTTTGGGGCTTAGGGTTTTGAGATGGTAAAGAGAGAAAGAGTTTGGTGTTTTTTTTTTTAAATGGGAGAAATGCTTGTGAACCATTTTTTATTTTTACTTTTCTTCAGTGATATGTAGATACATTTGGCAATGTATTGATGCATTTGCTTTTATTTTGACTTAATATATCGATACATTTGGCAATGTATCAATTGATTTTGGGTAAAATGGCTCATTGCCAAACATGTATGGATACATGGGGGAAAAGTAGCGAAACTTTTTCCCCTAGGTGCTTTTTGCCTCAAATGTATTAATACATTTGGACAATGTATCCATACATGTTCATCCTTGGCTAAATCTATCGATATAATTCCTCTTATAGGCCTCGTGTTGTTCATCTTGTGATGAATGTATCGATACATTTAGGGATGTATCGATACATTTTCCTTTGTAGGCAGTTTTCAGCTTTCCAAACCTCCAAAAATTCAAGTCTAACACTCAAATTTCATTTCTTGTTAAGATCAAACTTCAAATTAATCGTTTAACTTTATCCCATACATAAATATTCACAAATATAATGTCAAACTTAGATCAAAACCTCAAACTATAAGATTTATCACTTAATTCCTCAAAATTTTGCCTAAGTGTTAATATGTGCACTTTCAAACACATGACATACTTAGCCTATCATCAAAGTCCTCAAGACTACACATATTCATAAATCATCCTTAGTTTACTTAATTTACATCGAAAATTAAGGGTGTTATAGTAAAAGCTAAACACAAAATTCATATCAGAAGTTTTAGCATGTGCTTATTAAAAAGATTCATACAAAAGATACAAAACATACATTAAATTATGTTAAAAAAAGTTCTAATAGTCTTATTTACTGTTTTATATTATAAAAATACCTTTTGCATGTGGCTCATGATAGTCCACCCATTCCATCTTCGATGCCCAAATCAACATATAATAGCTCCAAAACCTATTTACAATTGTCTTTATTCTTGACCCCACTAAGCATTGTCCATGCAACGGGGTAGATTTGATTGTTCACATCTCGGCGAACAACCAAAAGCTATCCTTTTATTTAACCTTTCAAGAAACAACCATCCAATCCAAATATACATCTACAAGCTTTTAAAAAATTATTCTTCAGTGCTCTTAAGCAGATATTCATTCAATGGGACATGCTGCCTTATTTGGTGTAGACTTATCCACCTCTATTTTAATGGTTGATCCTTTATTTGTCTCTAGAAGCTCATCAATAGACTATCTTTGTTACGACCCAAATTCTCGGGCCATGACCGGCGCATGGGCCCAATGGGCATAGCCCACTAAGCCCAAGCAAGCCTCTTTATGCAATTTCGATTATCATTCCCATCCATCATCTTTAAAATAAAGTGTTGTAACTCTCAAAAAATAAATGTTCCAGTAATATTTTATAACAACTGAATATTCATATTTATATTATATCAAATTACTGTCATCATCAATCCAACATATACATACTTCATTTATAACATGACTCTTAGTAGTTTACATTACATATACATGTTCACAAGTAATAGACTCGAGACTGTCAGCGGAGTGACTCTGAGTGAAGATACAGCTACTGAGATGCCATAGTACCTACCAAGAAGACGAGCATATGTGTGCAACTCAATCTAGGTCCCAACTGCCTTCAAATATGAAAACATGACTTTTAAAAATGTGAGTACGAAACTCAGTGAGTGAACATAAGAAAGGGAACAAGCAATCAATAAGAAGCATTTGGAAATCATGATGCACTTGTTTCAAAAACAATGCAATTGATTTAATTTCTTACTAAAAACCCCTCATTTCAAACTTTGCTTAATAACCTCATAGTGTTACAAAAACCCAAGATCAATCCATGAAGTTAAATGGGTGAAGAATATGTCAAAATCAAGTAAGGAAGCAAGCATGGTAGCAAGTTTCTCACTGTAGCAAAGTTCATTCTCGCTGTAGCGAGATTCAAGCGGCCAAAACAGCAAGTTTCTCGCTGCAGTAAGAAATAATGTCAGTTTGCATGTGTTTCAGTTTTTCTTACATATCTCTCGTTACAGAAGCTCCATTGACTTGATATTTTGACCATTAGAAAGCTAAGAGATAGAGCTACAACTTTAATGTTTACCACTTCTCCCATTTCGGAAGGGAAGATGGTTGAAATCTTTATCAAGTTGAAAGTACTGCACTAGAACCAGAGAGTTTCTCGATGTAGCGAGATTTATTCTTGTTACAACGAGTTTCTGGCTACCAAAACAGAATGTTTCTCGCTGCAGCGAGAAGCAGGGCACCTAAATGTAAAATGGACCTCCTTTACACTAAAAATCCATTTGGTGCCGCAATAAACTTAATTTGCAAGAAAATGGGACATTCTCAAGACTCATCATGTCAATTTCAACATGAAATACTTAAAATAAATTGCCAAAGTTCAACATGCCAAATTTTCACATGCATTACAATCATATACTATATTCATGAACTTTTATTTCACAAACATATATATATATATATATATATATATATATATATATATACATATATACATAATTAAACACCAATACCACCATCATCTCACCCAACTCATGTGCATCCCCCCACATCATGCACATAGCCGGAGTCATCGTGTGCATCCCCCCACATCGTGCAGAGTCAGTGCCATCGTGTACATCCCCCCACATTGTGCACACGGGCACTATCATCATCTATCTCCCTCACCACTGTCATCACCGGCATGTGCATCCCCCCACATCGTGCACACACACGGTTATCATTATCACACAATATCAACCATCAATGCACAACATATGTATATATATAATATATGTACATATCAACATAATGTAGAACAAGAATCCATAACAGCCACATGTCACACATAGAGATAATTTATCAAGGGCTTGCTCCCAAGGCACCATTTTTAAGAAAAATGGGATAAAATCATTCAAAGGTTTTGTGCAAATACATTCACATTCCCAAAAAAATTTTGAAATGCAAGTTCACTCACCGAGATTGTTGAACCTCTAATCGACTCTAACTTCGATTATTACTTCAAATGGACATGTGAGGCCTTGTTCGAACCTATCACCCAATATAACTATAAAAAATATAACAGCCCATAAATTAAATTTCTAGCCATCTCTGACACCTTAAAAATCAAATTCTAACTCATTTCTCACCTTGGTGGTTTTTTGTAGTTGAATTCCTTTTTAAAAGCTTCCAAGCTACTATGGCAAGTCTCTTTCTCTCTCTAAAACTTTCAACTAGTGAGAGAAAGTGCTGAACAAAGACTTTTGATGGTTTTAAGGTGTAAAAGTGGAAGAGCATGAAAAACCTTATGAAAGAGTGGGCAAAAGCATGAAATTTGGAGCTAGAGAGAGAAAGTTATGAAAGTTGCAAAGCAAGCTTCCATGGAGGATAAAAGGAACGTGAAAAGGGAGGAAGAAGAAGAAAGAGAAGCTGCTGGAAGCTGCAAGAGCTCAGATATTTATGCTTTAAGTAAATCCAAATTTCCACCAAAATTACCAAACTGCCTTTAACATGGTGGCTTTGTCTTCCTCCCATCTTTTGTGCAGCCTTTTTGCTCTTTTGACACCAAAACAAAGTCCATAATAGTCTAAAGGTACTCGGGTTCACGAAACCAAAAAATTTAGACCCGAGATGCAAAATGACCATTTTGCCCCTTACCGTGGAAATTATCATTATTTTTAATTTTGCCATTTATTTTACAATCATAAACATCATTTATTCATTCCTTAGGCCTATTTAGACCTTAATAGCATAAAAAAAACCCACTCGTAGGAGCCTATCAAGAGAAATTATGAAATTACCCCTAGTTCGCATTATCGCGTCTACTTCTAGTTACGTGTTTATAGAGGTCGAGATTTCACAAGTTCACTTTTGAATTACCCTTTTAACTCAGTAATCAACCTCAATTGGCATCTGTAAACTTTATTAGCCACCGTATCAAAATACAGGGTATTACAGTCTTAATATTCTAAACTCCTCTACATAATTATCTCGCACTTCCTTCATCACTATCAACTTGGCTCTTCTAGCCTTTGTTAGACTAATTGCCACACCTAGTTGTTTTTTCACAAACACTTTAATTTGTCTTGCCCTTATGAATGACATTTTGATGATATCGTCTTTCAACTTCCTAGCCTAAACCTTTATGTTAGCTTTAAAATGATTATAGTTTTGAAATGGCAAAAGTGATCAAAATTGCTTTAATGATCTTCGAACTTGTTTGAGTGATCCTTGAACTGATTTGAATAATGTTTGAAGTTGTTTGAATATATTTTTGAACTTAATTTATTAAGGTTAAAAACTTTCATACATTTGCTTTTGAATTGCATAAGTGTTTCAATGTGAAAAATGATGAAAATTACTTGAATGATCTTTGAACTTGTTTGAATGATTTTTGAAGCTGTTTGAATGAGTTTTTGAACTTGTTTGAATTATTTAATTAAGTTTTGAAGATCCTAAGTGTTTCCATGTGAAAGTTTTAAAATTGTTTGAATGAGTTTTGAAATTGCTTGAATGATTTTTGAACTTGTTTGAATAGTTTTGAAACTTGTTTAGATTAGTTTTAAACCTCCCTTGTATTTGATTGTGAAATGTCTAAGCCTTTGGCATCAAATTGGGTTTAAAAATATGAATGTTCTATGTTTTAAGCTACAAATATCAATATTTTGGTCAAAAGTATCGATGCATTTTAAATAGAATGGTTTTGCCCAAAATGTATGAATACATTTCAAAATGTATCGATACGTATGTATCGATACATTCCAAAATGTAGCGATACATTTGATCCAGAACTAGTCGTTACACATGAAAATCAAAGGAAAAATGGCTATTTTCATCACCAAACCTTCTCCAACGGCTCTAAAGATTCTCTTACTATAAAAAGGACTTCTCTAACACTTTTACAAGGTAAAAAGAGTGGAGAAAAACATCATTTGAATAAAAATCAAACCTTATGAAGGAAAAGAGAGAGAAACCAAGCTAGAGCGAGCAAATTCAATTCTTCCACTAAGCTTTTAAGCTTTCTTGTGCTATAATTCCTTTGTGTCTCTATTCCTATCTTTTGTAATCATTTTTATACTGATCATACTTTTCCTACATTGTACTTACTTAGCAAAACCCACCTTCTAGAGGTATCCTTACTATTCAAAATTATAAAAGAGAAAAGGTTGTACCTTGGCCTTTAAAAGGCATTGTGAAGGTTGTGCTTGATCCATAAAAGGCATTGTATTGAAAGGTTGTGCTTGATCCTTGAAAGGCATTTTAAAAGTTATGCTTAAGCATTAAAAAGTATTTTTCATAGTGGATTTGAAATTCCTTAGTGAGCTAAGGGAGGGGATGTAGGCAAGGAGGCCAAACCTTTATAAAAATATTATGTCTTCTCTCTTTATTTTTCACTCATTGAATTTATGCATTTACATTAAATAATTTATCAAATTTGTTCTTAATTTGTTTGTTCTTTAATTTACTTTTCAAATTATTATTGACACACTTTGATAGAAAAACAAATTTATAAAAATTATTTTTAGCTTGACTTGATTGAAAGCTTGTGAAAATTTTACACTAGTGCATTTTGCTTTAAAGAGTTTGAAAATTTATTTTCAACGTGTTTGATTATTACTTTACTGAAATTACTTTTGACATGTTTTAAAGTAAAAAAAAAAATTGAGAAACTTGTTTTCAAACTTGCCTTCATTAAAAGTTTAAATTTGTTGAAAAGAATTTTTAAAATTCCAAATCACCTCCCTCTTAGACATTTTTCTCATCATTGTAGAGATGACACTTCTAACAATTGGTATAAGAGCTTAGACTTAATTTTGTAGGTTTAACAGCCTTTGAGTGATCCTTGTTAGATCCAAGACATGGCCATGAACTCTGTTGCAACAATTCTTGGTGAAAGGCAATTAATTGTAGACCCTTCTCTATTTAATAGTGAGAACTACATGTATTAGAAGATTAGAATAAAGTTCTTTGTTCAAGCCAACGATTGTAATGCTTGGAGTACAATTGTTGATGGTCCATACAAGCCAACCAAGGAAGAAAAAGAGTGGGATACAAGTGACATAAACATGGTACAACTCAATGCTAAAGCCATGCACATTCTCCTTTGTGCACTTGAGGATAAAGAATACAATAGAGTTCTCAAGTGTGAAAATGCCAAAGAGATTTGGGAGAAATTAGAAGAGTTGTATGGGGAAGTAAAGAAGGAAGAGAAATTTGAAGAAAGCATTACGAAGGTTAATGCGCAACAAGTGGCAAGGCAATTAGAGATAAGGAATCAAGTGAAATTCAATCCTTAATCAAACTCGAATCATGCCTCATGGCTCTTGAAGAGCTTAAGGTAAAGTCAGAAGTTTGTGAACCTTTTTCATATTCTTTTGGTGAATTGCAAAATGCCTTTGAAAAATTGGCTTGTGATTTTGAGAAAATGAATTTGAAACATAAGAAAATGATTTCAAAACTTAGCATTGAAAATGAATTTTTGTTTAAGGCAAAAGATGATTTGGAAAAAGAAAATTAAAAATTAAAAATAAATTTTGAAGCTTGCCAAAAGAAAATTGAGGTTTTAAAAAATGAGAATTTACATGCGAAAATGAAGCTTGAAGAATTGACAAATGAAAAGCAAAAATTTCTCATAAATTCCCCACTTTTAGAGTGACCAAATGTAATTATTGTAAATTTTATGGTCATTATTCATGCACTTATCCAATTAAAAACGTTTATCTTATAGGGTTAGGCAAGTGTGGATTCCAAAAGGAACTATGTGTTATGAGACTAACTTTCAAGGATTCTAAAGAAATTTGGATACCAAAAATCAAATGAGAATGTCTTTTGTAGGTGTGCTAGAATAAAGAGAAACAAACTATTGAAGATTAAAAGCTCTCAAGACACATAAAGAAAATGGGCGTTTTTTTACGAAAAGTCTTTTACTTGTCAAATTGTGAACTTTGATTGGTTGCTTTTATTTTGTTTTGATTGAATTGATTTATGTTGATTTCTCAAGTTATTTGCTTTTTTTTTATTGAGAATTTGATTGCCTTTTCTTGCTTGAATATTAAGTGCATAATTATTTGTCTACTCTCCTTGAGCTTTGTTGATAAATTTTGGTTATGCAATTTGATTTAATATGATACATGCTATAAATTGCATAATCTTGAAGGAAGTATGAGCGCATATATTAAGTATGTACTTATGGTTGATCTTGAATATATCCTTATGCTTATGCCAAAAGTTATTAATTTTTTTTTGAGAAAATTGCTTGTTTTTCTTTTCTATTTGAGTTTTATTGATTTTGCTTAACTGTGGGAAATTGTTTTTATATAATTTCCTCATGCTTTGTGAATTTGATTTCATATTTTAAAAAAAAAAATGATTTTTGAGCATATCTTTAAGCATAAAAGGTTTGATGTTGATGGTATGTGAAGTAGCTAATGTAATTAATAGATTGATTTGCATAATTGCCTATTCTAGTAGTCCAAACAAGGAAAATTGAGTTTGCAAAGTTGATCTTTTGTTTTCCTTGTGACTAAGATAAGTTGACCATTTAAACAATCTTGGTTTGCATTCTAGAACTTGCTTGAATAGTTCAAGATGGTTGATAATGAGTTTGAAAGTTGTGACTACTTGAATTGGTATTTTTCAAGCAAAAACAAACTTATAACAAAAATGCTTTCCATCATTGAGCTTATCATGGTTTATGAATTGAACCAGGTTGTTTCATGATGAAAATACCTATTGACTTGGTACTTGCTTGCAAACTTGAATGATTATAAGGGCATTTTTGGTACATGATTGTTGGATATTTGAAAATGACTGTTGACATATATAAATATGATTCATTATGCTCATTACACATTTCATATATCATTTATAGCATAATTGAAGAAAATTGAGTGACATTGAGCTCATGATTTTATACTAAGCATGTCCAACTTAAATCTTGTATGTTTCAAGGACAAACTTAAAAAAAAAAACTCAAATCTTTTTAAATGATTTTCTTGAAAAACCTTTTTGTTTGTTTTGATTAATTCTTTGATCTTGATGACTATAGCTTGCTTGAACAAAATTTATTTGATATATGTATATAAATTGCACAATTTTCTTTTGCTTGGTATTTTTCTTATGATTTGTGAAATTGATTGAAAAGGTTTTTCTTAAGCATGATCTTAAGTGTGAAATTTGACATTGATGGCATTTTTCAAGTAAGTGAACAAATCTATTTGCAATGTTTGTCAGTCTTGAGGTTATAATGATTTTAATGATATAAAACTTGAACAAGTATGTCTTGTGTTGAAAATGTTATTACATCTTGTTTTCTTTGTAAATGAATGCTTAAATGACCTCATGGGCATTTTTGTCTATATGCTAGAAAAATGTTGAAAATGTTAAATTTGATGCTTATTATACTTAAATGTTACCTAATATGCTTGTGGTACATTTTATAAATCATATTCATGCATCATGATGAGAATTAAGCATGATTGAACATATTATAGGCAAAATTCTTCAAATGAGCTATTCAACCTCTTAGTACTTGTTAACATGAGCAATGAAAGAAAAATTTTTAGTTCACAAGCTTTTGCTAAAAAATCTTAAGGTATACAATTTCGAAATGATGCTTTAAACATGGCTGAATTGAAAATCAAACTTGTCTTTATATAAATCCATGGTTTTAAATCATTGCATCTTGGCAAGTTGCATTTTTTGCGCTTTTTCTAGTCTTTATGCTACAGGAATGTAATGAAGTCGACCCCCAAGCATATGAAAGTCGACCATTGGAGAACATAATGTAAACAAGGTTGCTAGAATGACAAAGGATCGACCCTTAGGATTATGAAGTCGATCCTTAAGTACTCTAAAGCCACAATGGACATGTTTTAAGTTCTTAAATGTCTTCTTACCTCACTTTTTGTCCATTATACTAAATTCTTTCATGAATTTATTTTCAAAGATAATTCTTGGTTTATAAAAACATGCATTATGATCACTTTCATGATCATTTGGTGCAAATACATGTCCTTGAAATTGCAACACTTGTTGAAAAATGGGAAAACTTTCTTAAATGCTTGAATTTATCAACTTCCAAACATGGCACTCATATTAATCTTATAATTTCTCATATACTTACAATGAAAAAATTGAAAATATGAAATTGTTGAAACTGCTCATGAGTGTAAAATTTATTGCTTTTATCATTTCTCATGTGCTTACATTGAAAAATCATTTCTTGAGAATTGAAATGTTCAAATGCTTAATCTAGGAACGTTTCTTAAAATATGCTTTATGTTTGTGCTTAAATGATTGTTTCAAAAATGATTTCTTAATTATGCATATGAATTTGATTAGCATGAACTCATTGAACTTCATGAAAATTATTCTTGATTTATCTATTGCTTTGGTTAACTTACATGCTTACATGCTTTGTAATTTTGCTTGACCTTAATGATTGAAGTCTAAAGATTTGACTTAAGTGATAAAACTACTTCAAGTGCTTAATTTCATAACTCAAGTCAAGTTTAATCATAAAATATATTGTGTGTTGACATAGTTAAAATATTGTGTAAATATGTACTTGAATGTTGACTATGTCTTCCATGAGTTTTATTGTATACATAATCTCAAAAGAGGATGCACATAAATTGGTCACATTAGCTTATAGGTTATCAGTTAATGACTTAGAGCCTCAAATTAAATATGACCTATAGCTTGGGTTAGCAATGAATTCCAAATATGCTTAAATTAAATACTCATTTATTGAATCTTGACAATTGGTATTCATTAATGCTTGGATGTTCACTTTGAAAGTATTCACGAGTTGAATGCTTTATTTCAATATATACATAACAATTGGAATAACTCATGGAATATAAGAAATAACATGTACGTTGAATTTCAAATCTTACATATTTTTTTATAGGTATATGCCTAAATATTTTTGAAAAATTGTAATCATGCTTGGATTTTGGAATCATGATTAATGAAGATAACCATATCATTTCTTGTAACCATGCTTGTGCTTACTTGATCATAATATTCTCTTACATGATTGCAACAAGTGCAAAATGCATTGGTAATGCTTCATTGATAATGATATATTTTTGATGTGAAAATTCTCCTTCAATTGTTAGTTTCATATATAATTTGGAGAATATTTCTTGAAATGCTTGCTTGACAATGATTTGGAAGAATGCTTTCTATATAAAAATTGATGATATTAAGAGTGCTAAATGATGATATTCCTTTGATATGGAATTTCTCTTCGAGTTGCCATTTTCATATGAATTGGAGAATTCCTTAGAAATAATTGATTAATATTACTTGGTAATACTTGCTTGTTGATGATGATGATTGAGAATACATAATGAATGCTTGATGGTACTCAATGATGGATAATGCTTGATGAAAATTGAGAATGCTAAATGATGCTTGATGATGTTTGAGAATGATGCTTGATTACTAAGGATGCCTTGGACATGCATTGGAACTAATTTGCATAAACTTCTTAAAAATATGAGTAATTGATGCACGTGTAGAACATCTATTTAAATGCTCATACTTATCTAGTTCCATGAATACATGAATATTAAATGAACATGTTTAATATCAACTTCAGTACTCATTTATTCTAAGCTCATGATTTCTTTTCTAACGATTGGTTTCATAACAATCGGTAACTTATTAGTTTCATGATTTCTCTAAGGTGGAGTAAGATTATGCTTTAAAGTGGTTATCTCCTTTATCCTTTCTCCTTTTTGAATCATGTTTCCTTCACTTACAGTTTGTGTTGATCTTATGATTTCTTAAAGGGAAGTTTATCATTGATATTTACATATGCATTGTCCAATGTTGCATTCAATCAAAATTGGTGCCATTAGCACTGGATGTCTTCAACAAGTTGTGGTGACAATCCAACATTTGGTGTCTTTCACTATTGGTAATATCGTTTAACACCATAATTGGTATTGTGCTTTACATGGATTCTATGCTTCTCACTTATGCTTAAATGTTGAAATCAACAATTGATATCAAGTTTTTAAGTTCATTCCAAAATATCGTTATCAAGCTTCAAGCTGGCTCAATTGGTATCTAGCTTTAATTAGCATCAAACGTTGTATTGTTTCTTATCACTTGAGATTTAAAATTGATTAAATCCTTCTTAAACGTGTTTGGGCCTTACAATTAACAAATTGGTATGCTTGGTATGCCTCATGTCCTTTTAAAAAGAGGGAGTCTTTACTAATGTTTTGCTAATTGATATAATGAGCTTTAAATGATTCTATCCCTCATAATTGATTTTGTGCTTATTTTCTTTTACAATGGGGGAGCTTTTACTTATATCTATCAATTTGTATATTGAGTCTTATATTGATTTCTAACAATTGGTTTTGGTGTTGAATATTTGTGATGTCATATCTTTCACAATTGGAAAAGAGATTAAAGCGCTTATTGAATATTCATTTTTAACAATTGGTATGTTCTTTAATGTGTTTATTGTGTTTTGCAAATTGTGCTTATTGTGTTTATATCTTCCTTTTTGATATAACAAGAAAGGGAGAAATATTGAGAAAATTTGCATTTTAAAAAAGGAATGATTGATCTTGTAGTTTGACTCAAGTTTTAAACCTTGCAACTATTGGGGGGGAGTTTTCGAACCTTCCAAAATGTTTTAACCTTTCTCAGAGTTTTATAAAAGCTTAACATTTAAAATCAAAGTCCTTCATGATTAAACTTAGGAAAAGAATTTTTTTTTACAAGCAAATTTTGCTCAAAGTTTTGTCATATTAAAAAAAAGGGAGATTGTTAGCTTTATTAGCTTTAAAATGATTATAGTTTTGAAAAGACAAAAGTAATCAAAATTGCTTCAATGATCTTTGAACTTGTTTGAGTGATCCTTGAACTTGTTTGAGTGATCCTTGAACTTGTTTGAATATGTTTTTGAACTTAATTTATTAATGTTAAAAACTTTCATACACTTGCTTTTGAGGTGCATAAATGTTTCCATGTGAAAAATGATCAAATTACTTGAATGATCTTTGAAGTTGTGTGAATGATTTTTGAAGTTGTTTGAATGAGTTTTTGAACTGGTTTGAATAATTTTAAACTTGTTTAATTAAGTTTTGAAGATCTTAAGTGTTTCCATGTGAAAAGTTTTAAAAATTGCTTAAATGAGTTTTGAAATTGCGTGAATGATTTTTGAACTTGTTTGAATAGTTTTTAAACTTGCTTAAATTAGTTTTAAACCTCCATTGCATTTGATTTTGAATTGTCCAAGCATTTGGCATTAAATTGGGTTCAAAAAGATGAATTTTCTATGGTCAAAAGAACCTTCCAGTCCCTATACTCTTCAATTTTGTTCAATTTAGTCTCTGTACTCAAAATCGAAGCAATTTAGTCTCTTGATTTTGGGAATTGTGTCAATTTAGTCTCTCCCAACGACATCCAATTTTGTAGTTAAAAATGACATCATATGATGGCATCCAATTTAGTCTCTTCAATAATGCTAGTGATGATGTGACAATGCCATATGGCACCATACGATGACATGGCAGCATTGACGTGGCACTGATATGCTGATGTGGTACTATCACGTGGCAGATAAAAAAAATTCTGCTATATCATAGAGATTAAATTGAACAAAAATATATAGTATAGGGATTAAATTGAACAAAATTGAGGGACTAAATTGAAAACGATATTTGAAAAGTATAAATTTTTAAGTAGATCATTGATATGCTTATTAATAAGCCAAATATTTAAGTGTAAAAGATTTATGGTGTTAAAAAATATATATATATATTTTCTTATTTGATTATTTGATTCTAGAATATGTAAATTAATTTATATTTTTTACAAAAATTAAGTTTGAATTCTCTTTCTATTAAAACATTTTTAAAAAAATTTCATACCTAAAGTCAAATTTAGATGAATAACTTGCACTACGTTAAAATAAAATAATATAAAATGATTGAATATATTGATTGAGTTGTAATTTTCACAATTTACAAATACACATTCTTTTAAAATTATTCAGCTCCTACCCAATTTACCTTTTATTTAAATTTACTCAAAATTTCTTATAAAACGATTTTATTTAAATTCAAATTCCATAATCAAATTTTTTAAAAAATTTGTTAATAAAATAAAATGGTACAAATATTTACAGTTATATTTAACTTTATCAACCATAAATGCAGTCATTAATCTAAGAAATTTCAACTTAAAAAATATAACTTGAAATATTTGTCAAACCTTGCTTTGTAAAATAATTATAATGTCATTCACATGCTCGATAGAATGTTTGTATATTTAGGAAGTTCGAGAAATCGTTAAAAGACGATATTGCCCGTAATGGTACCATTGAGTCGATTAAGCCTCGAACTAGTTCAAATAGGAATTTTAAGGTGAAATTAAGAGTTTCACAGTTCAGGGATGACTCAAAATGGTAATTCGGAGTTCGAG
>NC_030852.1:7030576-7066481 GCF_000208745.1 Theobroma cacao
ATATATATATATATATATATTGTTTTACATTAAAATGGATTATTTTAATTAATATTTTTATTTTATTTTATTATTCAAAAAAAAAAGAAAAAAAGAGAGAGGAATGGAAAAACTGGTACAAAAGCCTTGTGAGGTCTCGAAAGGCATTCAGGGGAAGAATGTCTGTCGAGGCTTCGCGGCGGTTGTCAGGGCTCGATGGGAGTTCCGGGTCGTGACAATATTAAACAAAATAAAACCATAAAAAATGAATAAAAAATTGAAAGGGTGAAGCTTAGATTCTATAGTTGTAATAAGAGGTTTGTCATGTCTAAATTAAGCAAGTCAAAACAAAAAATTAATTTTATAATCATCGCTAACTCCATATCTCTGTTCTTCATTTTTTTAAAAGAAAAAACTAAATCAACATATTTGGCTAATTTTACTTTAGTTCAAGTTAAAAACTAAGTTAAATAAATTTCAAATTTTTATGCTATTAAAAATAGAAGAAATAAGAATTTATTTAGTCATTTTATATTATTTAATTATTCATCTAAATTTGTCTTCAGGTATGAATTTTTTTTCAAATTTTTTTCATAGAAATAGTATTCAAACTTAATTTTTGTAAAAAAATATAAATTAATTTAATATTCTAGAATCAAATAATCAAGTAAGAAAATATATATATATATTTTTTAACATCATAAATCTTTTACACTTAAATATTTAGCTTACTAATAAGCATATTAATAATCTACTTAAAGATTTGTATTTTTCAATTTTTTTTCAATTTAGTCCCTCAACATCTTAATACTGTTTAATTTAGTCCCTGTAGTATTTTTTTTGTTCAATTTAATCCCTACGAAGTGGCAAAAAACTTTTTTTGAAAATTTTTTTTGATCTGCAACATGGCACTGACTTGTCAGCATGTTAGCATTACCATGTCATCATATAGTGCAACGTGGCATTGCCATGTCACCATTAGTGTGTCACATGGCATGCCACGTCATCATCTTAATGTCATGTCATCAAAATATGACACGTCAGCTTGATGTTAGCACTGATGTCATCCTTTAACAGCAAAATTGAATGTCGTTATGAGGAGAGACTAAATTGACGCAATTCCCAAAATTAAGAGACTAAATTGCTTCGATTTTGAGTACATGGACTAAATTGAACAACATTGAAGAGTACAGAAACTGAAGGGGTCTTTTGACTAATTTTCTATATTTTAAGCTACAAGTATTGTTACTTTGGTTAAAAGTATTGATACATTTTAAATAGAATGGTCTTGCTCAAAATGTATGGATACATTCCCAAATGTATGGATATATTCCAAAATGTATTGATACATTTGGTCTAAAACTAATCGTTATACATAAAATCCAAAGGAAAAACAACTATTTTCTTTACCAAGCGTTTTTTAACGGCTCCAAAGCTTCTTCAACTATAAAAAGGACTTCTCTAACACATTTACAAGGTAAGAAAAGTGGAGAAAAACATCATTTGAATAAGAATCAAACCTTATGAAGAAAAAGAGAGAGAAACCAAGCTAGGGCAAGCAAATTCAATTCTTCCACCAAGCTTTTAAGCTTTCTTATGCTCTAATTCCTTTGTGTCTTCATTCCTATCTTTTGTAATCATTTTTATACTCATCACACTCTTCCTACATTGTACTTGCTTAACAAAACCCACCTTCTAGAGGTATCCTTACTATTCAAAATTGTAAAAGAGAAAAGGTTGTGCCTTAGCCTTTAAAAGGCGTTATGAAGGTTGTGCTTGATCCATAAAATGCCAAGCCCAGCTCTATAATATATTTGCCATATTGTATAGGTACTTGATAGAATGTCTGCATACTTGAATATCTCAGAAATTGTTAAAAGACGATATTGTACCTAATGGTACAATTAAGTTGAATTAAGCCTCGAACTAGTCCAAATAGAGATTTTAAGATGAAATTGAGAATTTTAAAAACCCAGAATGACTTAATATGGTGATTCGGAGTTCGAGGATTGATTTGGAGTCAAATTGGAATTTTCATGACGTAGAGGCAAAATGGTTATTTTGCCACCCAAGGGCAAAATTAGAATTTTACACCACCCAACACTTGTCATGCCTAAGGATTTCATCCATTAACATTTTATATTATGGATAATTGAGATATTTTATGTGGTGGTGAAAGAAAGCTTAGTTGTTAAGTGTTAAACATGGACCAATGGAAAGGTGACAAGTTGCAAGCTTTCATTTCTTTATAATTTACATTAAAAATCAGCACATGACTCTCCCATTTCACTCCCATATGTTCAGCCTCACTAAGGAAAAGAGGAAAGAAAGAAAGAACAAAACCCTAGTTAGAAAATTCAAGAGAAAATTTTGGAATTTCAAGGAATCAAGTGACGAAAGGTAAGATTTTTCAATTTTAGCTTGAGATCTATCTTTCTTAAGCATTCTTTCTCATTTTCCATGGTTGAAATTCATGATTTCATGGTGGATCCCTTGTTGGCCGAACCTAGGGGGAGAAGATTTGATGATGAATTTNCATTTTCCATGGTTGAAATTCATGATTTCATGGTGGATCCCTTGTTGGCCGAACCTAGGGGGAGAAGATTTGATGATGAATTTAGTTGGAAAACATGTTATTCTAGTGTTTTTAGTTGGTTGGTGATGTGTAGCATGAAAAGCAAACAAGAAAAATTCATGTTCTTCCATCACCCTCATTGGCCGAATCTTCCTTATGGTATGTTGATGGTGGATTTGATTTTATTTCAAGTGATTTGGTTAGGAACTAATGATTTATGGTATAAAAAAATCAAGTATGAAAAACCATAGTGTTTATGTACCCACCATGGCCGAATTTCATAAGGAACCTAGTGATGATGATTCTTGTGATATCTTGTGTTATTTAGTTAGAATTTAATGAATGGTGGTGATGGAAATCGAAAATGGTAATTTTAAAGTATAGTTCTTTGGTAAATAAGTTGAATAGCAATGAGAAAGTCAAGCTCATTGAGACGCTTTGGTGTATTTTGGGACATTGGAAGTGTGATGAATATAATTGGGGTCAATTTGGATGTTTTGGTTAAATCAAAGGTGGAGAGTTCGAATTAGGTCGAAAATCGATCCATTCCGATCACAATTGAACCAACGTGTAACACCGTCTTTAAGTGACTATCCGAACAACCTCATGCATTCATATAGAGCCTGAAATAGATTTATAATGACATGACACAATATATTGAATTATTTGTTGTGTATTGTGTATAGGTGGTGAGTCTTCTAACAAGGGTAAAGACATTATGCCAAAGGACCAAGAATAGGAGTATTTCGAACTCCCGATATCGTGAGTAACCTTATTATTGTCTTAATTATCTAAAGTAGTTTTTATTCGCTTTTGTGATTTTATAGAAAAATGAGTTTAAATGGTAAATCCTTATGTTTTATAGGTAAAATGTGATTAAATGAAATAAGTTTTATAAATCATTTTGAAATTAAATGATGATTTTAGAAATTGAGTAATTGGAGACTGTTTGATTGTGTTGTAATTTATGGTTTGAATTGAATGGCTTATGGTGATATTGGCATGCTTATGGTGATATTGGCATGAATGGCTGAATTGGAAATTGTTTTGAAATTGTATGAATTGTTTGTTTTGCCTTAACAGGCTGGGTAGTAATATAATTGCAATGTCATGCTGTCGAAACTTTTATTGATTTGGTGGGATATTGATTAGTCACTGCAGTGGTGGGTTTCAGTGGACCAGCCTATTAGAAAGGGGCACGGTAAACCCGGTTATATTTTACCTCGGTACAAGAGGAGCGGAGGGTATCTCCTGAGGTAAAGCTTTAGAGTTCACTACAAGCTGAACCACCACGTGAGGGTGAACTTGGCCAACGCCAAGGAACGGCTATGTTTTAAAACGTACAAATATGATTTATGGATATACGACTTTTCTTTAACAGCCTTGACGGACTCGGTTGGATGCCCCAGCCAAGGTATCCCCGAGAATGAGTTTTGGCGTGAGCCAAATTTTTAAGAAATTCATAAGCCATGTTGATTATTTGAGTGAAATGAATTTATTTTGTTTAGTTGAAATGAGTTTGAAACGTTATGAATCATAGTACGATGAACTATTTTAAGTTGTCTCCATTTTCTTGACTTTAGATATTTTACATGATGTTTGTTTACTCACTGAGTTTATATAAACTCACCACCCTCCTTGCCACTCATTTCAGGCTCAGGTTAATCTGTAGATAGCTGATTTCGTCAAGGGCTACAGTTGGATTTGCATCCTCAAAAATCGTAGGTTCGCAGCCTTCGTTACTTTTGGTCCATTCGGGGGGGGGGGGGGGGCACATGTCATTGTAAATAAAATTACACACTCTGGCTCACTGTATTACTGTATGTACGAATTTATTTTGCTTTTACGTTATAAAAATTATTTACGAATATCTCTATAAATATTGTTTCATAAGAAAATTGAATATTTTATTTAATATTTTTATTTTATTCTAATAGCTATCAGTTCACTTTAAATGAATGTTTTAGACAACTAAACTTATTTTTGGTTATGAAATATGTATTTTTCACTCATATACTACATTTTTAGATGGTTTCAAAATTTTCAGGGAAAAATGACCAAAATACCCCTATGAGACGAAAATTAGTTTTTTATTGTTTTGGTTTGGAAATAGCTTATAATCTTTTAAAATATGATATTAGCAACTGTTGCTCGCAGGGGAGGTGAGAAAACTAATGTTAAAGCCTTGCGGGGTTTCGATTAGCATTCCGGGTAATGAATGTCTATCGGGACATCGCGGCGGTTGTCACGGGCTCGAGGAGGGTACCGGGTCGTGACATAAAAGGCATTGCATTGAGAGGTTATGCTTGATCCTTGAAAGGCATTGTAAAGGTTAAGCTTGAGCCTTAAAAAGTATTTTTCATAGTGGATTTGAAATTCCTTAGTGAGCTAAGGGTGAGGACGTAGGCAAGGAGGCTAAACTTTTATAAAACTATTTTTTCTCTCTTTATTTTTTACTCCTTGAATTTATGCATTTATATTAAAGAATTTATCAAATTTATTCTTAACTCATTTATTCTTTAATTTACTTTTCAAATTATTATTAACACACTTTGATAGAAAAACAAATTTATGAAAATTATTTTTAGCTTGATTTGAATGGAAGCTTATGAAAATTTTACGCTAGTGCATTTTGCCTAAAAGAGTTTGAAAGTTTATTTTCAACTTGTTTGGTCATTACTTGGTTTAAATTACTTTTGGCATGTTTTAAAGTGAGAACAAATTTGGCAAACTTGTTTTCAAACTTGCCTTCATGAAAAGTTTAAATTTGTTGTCACTCATTATTATAGAGCTAACATTTTTAACACTTTGTTGTCACTCACTTGTTCTTAATTAATTTTAGGTAGACAATTATGGGTTCTGAGATAGGTTTTCACTCTAAACGAGTTATCATTTCCACGCTTCAAAGCTAGTATCTCCCACTCACAACCAATTGCAACACATTTAGCTCTAACTCTGATCCTGTTATGTTTCTTGAAAATGAAAGAAAACTGCTTAGCCATACTATACTCACATAGAACAACTTTGAAGTGTACTAGATCTTTGAATAATTGACCCATAAAGAAGTTCGTTATCATCAATTTGAAGTACAAAACCTCTCACTTGACTTAACCATTTGTGCCATATCAGCTTCAACGTAGAGCTTGTAGAAATATAACTCCTTTGGTCACTAGAGTCAATATAATCAATATGCTATTCTGCCCTTGATGGTCTAGTAGTTGGACCTCCAACATTTCCAATAACTTTAGATTGGCCTCTAGTAGCTTTAGATAAGCTTCTAGTTGTTAATTCATATGGCTTTTCTACATTAATTCCTCTTATGCAACAGCCAATAACCTATTTCTATTTGCCTTAAATTCTCTTCCGTTTTCCCTAGTCATTGCCAACTCATCCCTCCTTTATCACTTAACCATGTTGTATCAAAATAATCTTCATTTTAACCTTCTTCATCTTCATTTAAACTTTCTTCTTCATTATCATTTGTTTGACTATCACCGTCTTCAAGTTCATCATTTGATGATAGAAACTCCACATCCTTATTCAATGCTTTAGGCATTGGAGTACCCTGTTGAGCATTGTCCCTATATTCAATGTAAATAGAAAGAACACCATTTTCCTTAAGTAATCCACACATATCAGTGACACTTTTGTCATATAAAATTACTCTTAAACCACTCCCATCTTCATAATATAAGCTTCTAATCAATCCTAAACCATATTTTAAAGCCTCTACCATTTGTAATAAAGTCCAATAACAAATGGTATTTATAACACCTCGTATCTTAGTGAACTATTTAGTAGAGAACTTGAGGGTGATGGAAAGGTCAAATGAGATGATTTGAAATATTTAGAGAAGAAACAATATTTGTGAATAGAGTTGAAATGGTATTATTTGGCTCGAGACCAAATTTTGGTTATAAAAGTAATATATAAGCTTACTACAAGTGGGGGAATAGTAATATGCGTATGAGTATGCACTACAGTATTTCACATTAAATAAGCTTCATTAAGTAAGCTTAACTGCGTATAATGATATTATATATTATTATATTGTGATTTATGGAAGTAAATTTACGTGATAAGTGAATTATAATTGAGACCAAAATAAATGAGAAAGAAATATTACATTGAAAGGTGATTAAGTGGTTTAAGTGATAATGTGTGTGTTTATATATATATATATATATATATATATTCTTGTGATATATTGGTGGCATGCAATTTTGCAAGTGCAAGGATAAAGAAAGCAAAATAAAATGTAGTTGATGTTAAAAGAATGGTCGAAGGACCTAATTGAAAAAAATAAATGTTTAGAGGGTTGATCGAGAAATAAAGAAAAGATGGATGACTAAAGGGAAATTTGAAGAAATTAAATATGTAGATGGAATGTGAGTGAAATGCCATGCAAATGCAAATGAAATGCAAAACACAAATGCAAATGAGAAAGAAATGAAATGGAAATGAAGTAATGAACTTGATACGACAATTTAAAAGAAAAGAAAAAAATAAAAGTGATTGGAAATTAGAAAATATTGGGTAATCCGCCCATTGCTTAAGAAAGCAAGTATAAATAGCAATTTCAAGGATTATTTCAAGTAATGCTCACCCATGTTGAGAGAGGAATGAAAGATTTAAGCCTTTGAAAGCTTGCACCCGAGAGAAGAGAAAGAAACAGAGAGAAAAGCAAAAGCCAAGTTGTGAGCTTTTTCTTTCCTTTATTTGCCATATTCTTGATATTTCACCTCCCACTAAGCTTTATATGCTGAATAAATTCAAGAAAGGCCAAGGAAAAATGAAAGTGGGCTAGAAAAGAAAGGTTAACCGTGAACTTTAAAGAGGTTTTCAAGAAGAAAATTTCCAAAGTTTGTGTTAGGTGGGGGGGGGGGGGGGAAGGAAAGAGTTTGATTTCTACATGTAATCTTGTGGTGCAATTTTTGTTAAGAATAATCACTAACTTTGAGGTTTTGTTGAATGCATGAACGAAAACCATGCATGCAACCATGGATTCGTGAGGCTTGTGGAAAAACAAAATTGGTGAAGTGGAAATCCCACCAAATCAAGGTGAGTGGGTTGTGCCTATTTGAAAATATTATTTTCGTACTCGTATATATTTGCCTTAATGTTTGGCATGCAATTGTGGAAATTTGTTTGGAATGATCCAGTGAGCCTTTGTGATTGTGGTAAAGATTTTGGAAATGGGTTTTCATACTATATGCATACTATTATAGTAAAGAGTTTTCAAAACGAGAAACAAGCCTTTATCTCACGATTTTGATTCAAAAGTATGCCATGCAAACTATTGTGATTATTGTGTTTTGAATGGTGTTGCAAGGACCCCTGGAAAGCCATGTATAAATGTATGGATGATAATTGCTATGTAGACATGCAATGGAAATTATGAGATGGAAATTGTGAAACTATGATCAAGGGAGATACAAGTAATGTGCACACATGCGCTTGAGGTTGTGATAATAGTATACCTCATTTTAAGAATAATTTTATTGTGCGCAAGTATGATGTGGTATGAGTGCCATACATTGGTTAGTAAGATTGCTTACAATGGACTATTGATTGATTGGATTATAACCAATTATAATTTTGATGATTATGTGGAGCGGCCACCAATATTGATTATGATTACGTAGCATGACCACTATTGTTGATTTTGATTATGATTATGTGGTGCGACCACCAATATGGATTATGATCATGTGGCACTACCACTAATGTTGATTATGGGTATGTGATGAGGCCACCATTACTGACAATGATTATGCGGTGTGGCCACTAGAGTTACATGTTCATGGTGAGGCCACCGATTATTGATGACAATTACGTGGCGAGGCCATCGGTATTGATTATGATTATGAGGTGCTACCATCGTAATAGGTTGTGATTACATGGTGGGGCCACTAGAGTTGATTATTATAGCGTGCGCGGGTTATGGAAACACATGATTAATATGTTTGATGTTGATATAGTGATGGTTGATGTTGATATGCTTTGGCATGAGTACTAAGCTATGACTGTAAATTATATTTGTATTTGCATGGTTGTCCCTTTGATAATTATGGTTGAACATCATTATTATTATTCTGATTTTATAAATTAAAAGTTCTTTCATTTTGCTTGTTTTCCATCTTCGCCTTACTCATTGAGTTGATGATCACTGAGCCCGTCAGACGCACCCCACCACTTTGTTTTGCATATTAGTGATCATCTGTGTGCAACCTTAGCGAAGTTCAGTATCCACTGCTCGATAGGTGATGGCATCTCATAGCAAATTTCCTTTTCTGTGTCGCTTCGTTGCTAGAAGTCCTTAAGAGGTCAAGAGATTTTAAGTACTTGTCCTTTGTTGTAAAATGTAAAACAAAAATATATATGATGATGAAATGTATTGTATTGAGTGAATATAAGCCATTAATGAATTTGCAATGGTTATGAGATTTCCTGGACATGTGTGGTTTGTTGAGTTGATGATTTATGAAGGCTTGTTTAGGCCTTGTGGGCTTCGCCTGTTGGACTCGTGTGTCAGTAGCAACCCCTAGGTTTGGGTCGTTACAATATCGATATCTTATATATCTACCATCTTCTTCTTCCCATTTCTATAAGCAAATTTGGGTTCATGAACTAAGGCGCCCCTGATGAAAGCACATTTGAGAGCAATTGCGATTTGCATGATAAAATTTAAAAACTCAATCAGCATACATTAACAAATACAAATCCACTATCTGAGCATGAATTGAATATTAAAATTGTATGTGCTGTTAATTATGTGGAAAATAGAATGTTGTGTGGAGAACGTAGAAAAAAGTGAATCAAAATGATAGACGCAGGAACATACTAAAGCTCAACAATCTCTAGACTTAGGTATGGCCAATTAAAAGCCACAGGTAAACATATCCAAACAAATATGACACATATAAATGTCGTGAAGTCTAGAATAAAAACAACTAATGTGTTGCAAATATCACACTAAGTAAAAGTCCTTTTAATTCATCATATAAGTAAAACTAACTAAAAGCATTATCTTAAAAGAAAATACAAAAAATGAGAACCAACTTGGCATGCAAGCTATAAATTTTGAAAGCATAACTCTAAAATTTATAACTCTTTTTTAATATCTGGCATAGAAACTACTGTCACATACCAATAAAGGTCCATGAGAATTTAAATGTGTTATTGAGAAATATCTAAATCTTAACTAAATGATTGAGGCTCCATATTATCTTTTTTTTTTATGTACTATTCTCAATTGAACAGAATTTAGTTAAATTGAATTTTAAACTAGTTTATTCAATGAATTCAATCAATTTTGGTCACATCCCATTTTTGAGACATGACCGACATATAGACCTGGATAGGTATGGCCTACTAAGCCCAAGCAAGCCTTATACAAAACATTTGTGGGCTTGTCATTCACTGCATTCATACAAAATCATTATCATATAAACTCAATACAACATTATGGAACTCCTCGACATATTGTGTAGCTTATCAATCAAACATCCATTTCATTCTTAACATCACACAACTATGGAACTTCTCAACATAATGTGTGATTCTATTTATTCTACATCAATATTCACAATTTATACTCATTTGTTGTCCATCACGTATTTTGTACCTATATTGCTATGAGCCATGCACCATAGTCTCAACATCATATGCACCATTATCCTAGGCTTAACACAATATGCAAAAATATAAACAAGTATATCCATAATTCATTTACATAATCAAAATTCATTATTAACATAATAATCCAAAGACTTAACACATTGCGAAGTGTAACAACACGAGAAGACTAGAAGGAAGGCTCTACCACACTTATCAAATATGAGCGACTACTACTCTTCAAGTTGCCTAGCCAAGCGAGCCATGTTGACTTCATGTGATTCTATGATAACAAAACATCACTTATTCATTAATGTCTAACTTCATTACTTAAGTGTGCAAGATAAAGTTTAATTTCGTTAATAAATTTGATGATTAAAGGCAAATCAAGAAGCTTGCTTACTTGGAAGATGAGTTAATAAGTTAAAGAGGCAAAAAAGAAAGGACTTAGTGAAAATAAAATATTATTAACTGATTAACGAGAAACCTTAATCAGTTAAGGCAAATCTAGGGACTATATAAAAGTGAGACAAAAAAGCCTTAATCAGTTAACACAAGGCTTAATTGATTAAAAGGGTACTAGAAACGAAATAGAGAAGCTTGCTAATCGGTTAAGCAAAGGGGCTAATTGGTTAAAGCTCAAGTTTGAAGTACCAAGAAGTGCTAAAATTCAAATTCAAAGAGTGGTGGACAGTTAAAGGGCATCAAATGAGGAAATTAAAGGTTGAAGATTTCTTAATTGGTTAAAGCTCATTTTAATCAGTTAAATATGAAGGGAGAGAAGCTTCAACCAATTAAGAGAAGTATTTATCAGTTAAGAGAATACTGGTAAAAGATAATGTATGAAGTGATTTTAAAATTGAATGCTTTTAATTGTTTAGAGTTTCCTCTAACCAGTTAACATAGTGAAAAGAGCTGCCAAACAGTGTAAGTCAGAGAAGGCTTAATCGGTTGAAGCTTACCTTTAACTGATTAACAAAACACTATCTGTCCATTTGCATTTATGCATTAAAAGACAAATAATGGCTAGAACAAGGCTATAATTGTTTCTAAAGACCAAATTTTGCTCCGATGGCCAGAATTGATTTTTAAGTATAAAAGGCATCTCTAATGGTCGTAATGAAGAAAAGAAGCTATCTAAAGAGAAAAAGAGTCAAAATGAGCAAAAACCTTCTTTTTGCAAGTGTATTTCTCTCAATCTTTTGTAAGCTTGTTTAGGCTTGAATTTGTACTTCTTAAATCAATTAGGTGATCAATTGTACTAAATCTTCTTATTTCTTGATTAATTAGAATGTACAAGTCACACTAAGAATTGTTGTAAGGGTTTGGAGCTTCGGTTAGAAGTTCACCTTATAAAAGCTTGGTGGAAGTTGTTAATTCCACTAGTTTAGTGAAGTTGGGATTGAAAATCCTTAATTGGGATATCAAGATAATGGATGTAGGTCAAGAGGGCTGAACCACCATAAATATTTGAGTTTTATCCACTTCTCTCTACCTTGTCTTTACTTGGTGTTTTACAACTTTAACAAGTTTTAAATTTTCTGTTTCTAATTACATAGGTATGTTTCAAACCTCAAGAGCTTATTTCAAAATATCCTTTAAGCGCCATTCACCCCTCCTCTCTAACACTATTTTGAGACCAACAAGCCATTGATCTATAAAAAAAAAAAAGAGAAAATAACAGGTGAATCACAAAAACTCTGTGAGTGAATACGAGGAAGAGGATAAGCCAAGGGGAAGAGTTTTTGCAATAAATCATACTTTGTAAAAATAGCATGATAACTGTATAAATCCTTTCAAATATTCGATCAACTCATTTAAACCATTATCATAAATGCATTTGGAACTCAATATGCATAAAAGAGTTAATAAGCAATTATATCTCTACTTACAAAACATTTGTAAAGAGAAAACGAGAGAGTTCATAGTATCAACATCAGTATTGTTCCATTATTAGCAGATTCAACCCTTATATGACCTATACCTTGGGTGTTACCTACCCCTTAGGGATTTGGAAAATATTATGTCAGTTTTCCTTCTCGATAGTTCTATATCAACTTTTCAGTGTATGAATGAACATTCGTCAAATTAGAATATTTTCATGTATGAAAGAACATCTTAAATGGCTCGTTGTAGGCATGGCCACAATTGTAACAAAATTAACGTGTCCACCTCTATATCACAATTATAGAGTATGTGCGTGTGTGTAGTACGACGTCCCACATCTTTCCTTAGTCACGTGTGGTACAACGCCCCACATCTAACCTATTACGCTTGTGGTACTACGTCCCACATCTGGCCCCTTAACACACGTATGGTACGGCGCCTTACATTTGGCCCTTTAAACATGTGTAGTATGGCACCCCACATCTGGCCCTTTAAACAGTCATCACAATATAATGCATGCTCGAGGCATTGTTAATACATAACATTCAACAAGTTTTTAAAGTACTCACATTCTAGTTTATACATTCATAACACAATTTCTTCGATGGACATTATTTCATCCACTTAAAACAATCAAATGGTGGAGAGACATTATTTCATCCACTTAAAACAATCAAATGGTGGAGACTTACTCATCCATTCTTATATCTTTTACTTGTGGGCATTATATCATCCACATTTAGTAATCCACAATGGAGACTTACTCATCCACTCTCATATCTTTTCCTTATGGGTATAATATCATCAACATTTAATAATCCAAAGGTGGAGACTTACTCATCCACTTTCATATCCTTTACTTGTGAGTATTATATCATCAACATTTATTAATCCAAAGGTAAAGACTCACTCATCCACTCTCATAGTTTATATTCTTACATTTTAAGGGCATTTCATCATTCACAAACATAATCTCCTGTGAGTGTCTCGTTACCCACACTAGCTTGAAGGCTGGAGTAATAGAGGGATCTAAATCAAATCATTGAAAAGACTTGTCCACCTTGTTGAAAGCTACTACATAATAGAATATTTACATATACATAATAGTTTTGAAATTTGCCTCCAAAAATTTTTACATCTACAAACATATTTTTCTTTTGACAATTATCCCTAGGGATTCATGCTTTTCATCAAACCATCAAATCATTCAAATCACACTTTCAACTTTTCATGCTAAAATAGTTTCGAAAGTGGTGTATCCACTTACCTCAAAATGTCGATGTCGATCAACAAGCAGAATTCTATTCCAACGATTCCCTTGGAGTTTCGTTCATTCCTATACATCCAATAATCATAAAAATCATTTTTCAATCCATAAATCACATAATAATCTACCTAATCAGTTTTGAAATTATTAGGATTTATCTATAACTAAATTTCTAGCTTAAACTTGTTGTTCAACAAATACCCATATGCCAAAAATTTACAAATTCTTCATTCTTACCTTAGGTGAGCTTCAAAGCTTAAGAAAGCCTTAAAACCCTTAAGCTTGAGTGTTCAATAGAAAATCTGAGATTAAAATCAACACCTTCAGTTTTGGAAATTTCCAGATTAAATGGTTTTCAAAGTTAAAAATATCATTTGTTTATATAAACCCAAAAACCAAGCCCAAAATCATCAAAAATGGTGATTTAGTACTAAAATGGGTTGAAAGAGCTTAAAGTTTTAGAAAATACCTTGAAAAATAATTGAAGACTGATAACCATCGTTTCATATGATATATTTATAATATTGAGTTTGAAAATATGCTTTTACCTTTTTATTTTTCAAAAAATGATGTCATCCATCGATAAATTAGGGCCATCTTTTGGTAGATAGGCTTTAGGGTCTTTTTAAAAAGCTTTTTGAGTGCTATCTATCAATAGATGGAGCTAGCTATCCATTGATGTTTTTCAAGGTTGCTTTAAGAAAACTTTTTTGGATTGCATCTATCGTTAGATGAAGAACATCTATTAATATATAGGCTATAGTAAGCAAAAA
This sequence comes from Theobroma cacao, assembly GCF_000208745.1. NCBI lineage: Eukaryota > Viridiplantae > Streptophyta > Magnoliopsida > Malvales > Malvaceae > Theobroma > Theobroma cacao. The sequence continues at coordinate 7,044,675 of NC_030852.1, forward strand.
TAAACATTAGAAACATGTTTAATTGGACTCCTTTTAACATCAAACTTTATAAATCATCTATAAATATCAAACCATGAATTTTTCCAAACTTAAAACATAGTTTTGAATGTTCAAAACATACACTCAACATGGTCACCTAAGGATTTTCTTAACTTAGTATTTACATTAAGGTAGGATTTCATAATTTTGTTCTAATCACATCCTTACATATATCAATTTCATTTATTAACATATTTGGAGGGTCATATTGTAATGTTCCTTACACACTTTGAGGTGTTCATGCCAGATAACTGTTCAAAGATTATAGTAACAACATCATAATTCTCTTTAAGTGCCTTAACCACATTGAACGTGTTTCTTATTTTAATCAAACCAATCTATGCGTCATGTAATTAATATTATATAAAAGCCAAAAAGATGAATAAGAACTCAATTACACTCTATTAATCCACAACAAAAACAAATTGCTATGATAAAAATTCTAAAAACATTTTAAATATGCACTAGCATAATGAAAAAGGCAAAGTATATGATCTACACTATATTATCTATTATATATTACATAATATATAAAAAAGAATAGATATTGATACAAACTTCTATTGATAATATTATATAATAATGCATACTTTATTAGTTTATATATAAAATTATGTATATTTCTTTTTAAAATTTTTAAATTTAAATTTATTTATTAATTATAAGGTAATATTTAGGGTAATATTGTTATGCTATTTTCAGTAATTTTTGGAATTTTCATGAGAAAAGAAATTACTCATGTAAGTATCTTCTTCCTTTTAATATTTTAGTGGTTCTATTGTTAATTGGTCAAAGTGCCCACATAAAGTCATCTAATCTACCAAAGTTGGTGTTAAACTTGAATTACATTATGTTTTGATTTGACAAAAATAACATATCTTCTTGAATTTAATGTTAAGCATTTGAAATAGTCTCAATTACATTTTTAGTCTCCTAAGGTTACAAAATTGTTTGAAAAGACATGCATCCTTAGAAAACATCTTACAAGCTTTCAAACAATGCATTTTCAGCTAAGAAATTAAAAGCAAACATGCCTTGAATTGTTTATTTGAATATAGGTACAAGGCAATGAGAGAGTAAGTGGAGAGAAGCATCAAAAACCTAAGGGAACTTTAAGACACAAGTCAAGAGTCCATCCTAGAGAAGCTCAAGTCAGTCTGAAGGTTAAAATAGTGTAAAACTTAATGATCATAAAGCCTTAGTTAACTAGAAAGGAAGCATAGTCGACCCTATTCTAGAAAGATCAAGAAAATCAAGTTCAGAATAGCCATAGTCGACTATAGAAAAGGTATAGTCAACCTTGACAAGTCAAAAACTAGAAAAAGTCAACTTTAAGAAGCCATAGTCGACTATAAGAAAGGCATAGTTGACTATAAAAGGTCAAATTTGAAGAATAAACACTTTCTAAAAGTGGATCGATTAGAGAACATATATACTCAACTATGGAAGCCCTAATTGAAAAAATTTGAAGAACATAATCGACTTAGGAGTATTGTAGTGGACTTTTAAGCTTCAACAATAGCCAGATTTGATTCAAACTTGTGTCTAACGGCTCTAAATCATGTTTTAGCTATAAATAGATGCATTTGAACCATTTTGAAATAAGAGAAGACTTGAGATAAAGTTTCAAACCCTAAAGAGACTACCCATAAGGTCATTCTCACTCTTTAGTATATTTAATCTTCCATCAAGCTTTCAAAGTTGAATCCTTGTTTTATTCAAGTGAAAATTTCTTCTCTCACTACAAACAAGCTTAAAATCTCAACACCCAACCTTTGTAGAGGCATTTTCTTGTTGAAATTTGTACTCCATTGTAAAGTTTTTAGCTTAACCTAGAAAAGCTATCTTGTAAAGGTTATTGCTTCCTATCAAAAAACAATAATCCTTTGCGGATTGTATGGGTTACAGCTTGATCCCGTACAAAGCAATAAACCCTTTGTGGATTGTAAAGGTTATCGCTTGATCTTGTGAAAAAGCAAAAATCTCGTTGTGGATTGTGTAAAGGTTATCATTTCCCCTTAAAAAACAAGAATCCTTGATAGTGGATGGAAATTCCTTAGTTGCCAAGGGAGTGGATGTATGCATCAAAGGCCGAACCATTATAAATTTTTGTGTCATTTTTAATTTTTCATACTATTATTTATTGCTTGCATTTGTATTAAAATATTAGCTTTACATTGAATTATTGTTTTATACATAGGAAATTATTTACTTAGATACATTATTTTTTATATTTACCAGGTTATTGTTAAAAATTTGTTTTGACACTAAAAATTATTTTTGGTGAAAAAGTTTTGGTTTTGATAAATAAATTTTCAAAGAAATTTTTAATATATCAATTCACCATTCTCTTAATATATTCCATATTGAGACTTCTGCACTAATAATTGGTATCAAAGCTTGGTCTTAAATTTTATTGGTCTAACCATCTTTGAGAGATTCTTTGTAGAAGCTCAAATCAACAAAAATGGAGGTGACGACAACCGTGCTTAGTGAAAGGCAATCAATCCAAAGGTTGTCCCTTTTTGTAGATACTAACTACCCTTATTGGAAGAAACATATGAAAATGTTTATTCAATTTATGGAATTAGATATTTGGAATGTTATATTAGGTGGTCCACATGTTCTAAGTAAAGATGAAGATGGTAAAATAGTCATCAAGTTAAGGAAAGATTGGGATTATAAAGATAAGAAATTGATTCAAATAAATTACAAGTTTCTATGTGTGAAAATGCTAAACAAATTTGGCACACCTTAGAAACCACTTATGAGGGTACTAACCAAGTCAAAGAATCCAAGATTGGATTGCTTGCACATGACTATGAGCTTTTTAGGATGAAATAAAATGAGTCCATAAATGAGATATTTGAGAGGTTTACTAATATAGTTGGAGGTTTAAAGGCTTTAGGGAAAGATTTTCCCAATGCCTAACTTATGAAGAAAATATTTTATAGCCTACCAAAATCATGGAGACCTAAATTCACGACTATAAAAGTGGCTAGAAACCTAAATGACTTTAAGTTAGAAGAGCTTATAAGTTCCCTTCTCACTTATGAGATGACACTTAGACATGAAAATGAAAGAGAATAACCTAAAAAAATAGAGGTCAATCAAAAGGGAATAACCCTTAAATCTATAGTTGAGGAAAAAGAGAGAAGCACTCAAAGTGTAATACCCCGTACTTTGATATGGTGACTAATAAATCTTATTGGATGTCAATTGAGGTTAATTATAATGTTTAGAAATGATGAAAGATGAAAGGAATAGTTTGGGATAAAATATTTCGCACACGAGAAAATAATAATAAAATAATAATATTTTTATCGGAGAAGAATTTGTGAGATAAAGAGTGATTCGAAACTCAATTGAGGCATAATAAAGTATTTTGGGTGCCAAGGAGACAAGAAAAGACAAGAGGAAATTTTTGGAATAAAATAATATTAAAATATTAATATTTTATTCAGTGTCAAAATTTTCCATGAAGAAAGAGTATATGGTCAATCTAAGTGGGGGAGAAGAAGAATGAGAGAATATGTGGATTATGTGTGGAAATATAAGATGGATTTGAGCAAAAATTATTTAGAAAGGTTGAAGTAGGCACGTGACATCATAAATAAGTTGTCGGTGATATAATCTAAGGAATTTCGTAAGCAATGGATATAAGTTTGGTAAAAATGTATTAAGATGTGAGTTAATTGAAGATGGTTTCATGATAGGATGAAAAATATAAATTTGAGTAAGGATTAATTGATTGAAGTGCTGCCCGTATACATATATAATTAAATATATTGAGTTTGTATTATTGTTAGGAAGTGCAAAGATAAAGTTAGAGTACTGTGGTGGCATGCCAGAGTAAATAACGAGCGACCGGCTAGTGAAAATAGTTAGAGACACCTTCGATCAAATAACGATGTAATATCCCGCTATGATAAAGTGAGTGAACTTGCATTAAAATGTTTTGGGATATACACATTTATGTTTGATTGAATCCCCTAAAATGTTTTATTGGTTTTTCTTCAAAAACTTGCACGGGAACAAGCCCTTAGTGAAATATTTTTGTGATGTGGAACATGATTGTGATGAATCTATGTACTTCTATATGACGCTGATATGTATATAAAGATATATGATACATATATATATTGTTAAGTAATTTTGTATAATTAATGTAACCGTGCTTGTGCGAAGTGGGCAGTGCACATGCCGGTAATGATGCTGTCATGATATTCACAACCGTGCATGTATAGAGTGGGCAGTGCACATGCCGATAATGATGCTGTCGTGATATTCACAATTGTGCATGTGCAGAGTGGGCAGTGCACATGCCGGTAATGATGTTGCCGTGATATTCACAATTGTGCATGTGCGGAGTGGGCAGTGCACATGCCGGTAATGATGCTGTCGTGATATTCACAATTGTCCATGTGCAGAGTGGGCAGTGCACATGCCGGTAATGATGCATATGAGCTGGATGAGATGTGGTGATATACTAATTGATATATGCTTAAGTATATGTATATACAATAGAAAGATTATGATTATAATATGTGATTATATGGCATGATAAATCTTGAAAATTTCCCATTTTCTTGTGAGTTGATTTTATTGCAGCAAGAAACATTCTGTTTATACTGCCTTGCTTGGATGATTGCTGAAAATTTTCTTTCTTTCCAATGTCATTCTAAATATGGTTCCTTTATTATGAAATGATTTAATAACCAGGGGTTTGATGGAGGGATTTTAATAAGAATGTAAACTAAGTTGCATTGTTTTTAAAGATGTACATCATGATTTCTAAACCTTCCTTAATGTTGCTTGTTCCCTTCCTATGTTCACTCACTGAGTTTGTACTCACGTTTTTAAAAATTCATGTTTTAGGTTTTCCCGACTTAAAGGTGTCACGACCCAAATTTCGGGCCATGATCGGCGCATAGGCCCAATGGACGTAGTCCATTAAGCCCAAGCAAGCCTATTATTATAACCTTTTCACCATTCCATTAAAAGTTGCTAAATCACATTCCCAAAATAAATTTTGAAATGCAAGTCCACTCACCGGTATGTTGTTGGGCCTTTAATTGACTCTAACTTCCCTAATGGTCCAAATGGGGCGATAGAGCTTCGTTGGAACCTACCATTACATTAGCATCACCATTATGTCAATTCACATACTTATAGATTCTAAAAGCTATTTCTTGGCTAGCTTTCAATTGCCATTTAAATGGCTATCTATATTCACTACCTTAACCACTCTAAAATGAATAAACATCCTACTATAAAACATTCACAAGCCTAATCATTAGCCACCCTCAACATTTAAAATCAACTTTAATTTACTGCTCACCTTCATAGCCTTGAAATTTTGAAATTCTTTCTAATAGTTTTCCAAGCTATTATAAGGGCTTTCTTTCTCTTTCTCTCTCTAAACACCTAGCTAGTGAGAGAAAGTATGGAAGTGGGATTTTTCAAGGGTTTTAAAGTGAGAAAGTGAAAGAGCACAAGGGTTCTAGTCAAAAGGGCACAAAGGTATGAAAATTAGAGCTAGAGAGAGAAAGTTATGAAAGTTTCATATCAACCTTCAATGGAGGATGGAAGCAATGTGAGATGGAAGAAGAAGAAGGAGAAGAAACTGCTGGAGTATGAAGAAGCTACTGGAAGACCAAGATATTTATAGCCCATGCTTATCCACTTCACTTAAATTATGAAAATGCCCCTCCACAAATTATCTTGTTCTCTTCCAATCCTTTATGCAATGTTTTACTCTTTTGACATTGTGACAAGGTCCATAATGGTCTAGAAATGCTCGGGGTCATGAAAACTTAAAAATTTTTACCCGAGGTGAAAAATGACCATTTTACCTCTGTTGTGAAAATTATTGAAACTTCTAGTTTTCTTCGTGTTTTAATCATTACACATCATTTATGCGGTCTTATGCCTATTTAGACCTTAAAATATAATAAAAATTTCTTATGGGAGCTTATTAGAAGAAATGACAAAACTACCCCTAGCTCGTGTTATGGCATTTATGCCTAATTACAAGCCTATAGAGGTTGAGGTCTCACATTCTCCCCCACTTAAAGACATTCAGTCCCCGAATTTAAATTCAACTATAAGATAACGTACCTTTAAGCATCAAAGAGGTGTGGATATTTGGTTCGCATCTCCTTCTCGGCTTCCCACGTTACCTCTTCACTAGTATGGTTTCGCCATAATACTTTCACTGAGGCTACATCCTTTGAACGAAGCTTTTTGACTTGCTTATCAAGGATAGCCACTAGTTGCTCCTCATAGGTTAGATCATCTTGCAATTGGATGGTTTCATAACATATTACATGAGATGGATCGAGGTTATATTTCCTAAACATTGACACATGGAACACGGGGTGAATATTTGAGAGGTCGGGTGGTAGAGCCAAACGGTAAGCCACTGCTCCAACCCTTTCTAGGATCTCGAAGGGTCCTATATATCGAGGACGCAATTTTCTTTTTTTGCTGAACCTTATTACCCCTTTAGTTGGTAAGACCTTCAGGAATACGTTATCTCCCACTTGAAACTCTAAGTCTCTCCGTCTATTATCAGCATATGACTTTTGTCTACTTTGTGCTGACAACATCCTCTGTCGAATCATATGTATCTTCTTAGTGGCGTCCTGCACCAACTCAAGCCCCAAAAGTTTCCTTTCTCCCACCTCTAGCCATCCAATAGGTGACCTACATCTCCGTCCATATAATGCCTCAAATGGTGCCATTTGGATGTTAGTTTGGAAACTATTATTGTAGGCAAACTCCACTAAGGGTAGCTATTGATCCCACCTAACCCCAAGGTCTATCACACAAGCCCTCAACATATCTTCCAATTTCTGTATCGTCCGTTTAGACTGTCCATCAATCTGAGGGTGGAAAGCTATGCTAAAGTCCAACTTAGTGCCTAACGCTTCCTGCAACTTTCCTTAGAACCTACTGGTGAACTGAGCTCCTTTGTCAGATACTATAGAAATGGGGATACCATGCAACAGTACTATCTCATCCACATAAACTCGAGCGTATTGGGCAGCCCTGTAAGTAGTCTTAACTGGAAGGAAATGGGCTGAGTTCGTTAACCGATCTATTATGATCCAAATCGAGTCGTAGCCCCCACTAGTTCGAGGCAAGCCCGTTATGAAATCCATTGCAATATGCTCCCTCTTCCATTCAGGCACTAGTAATGGTTGTAGTAGCCCTGCAGGATTTTGATGCTCGGTTTTAACCTGCTGACAAACTAGGCATTTAGAGACGAACTCAGCTACATCTTTCTTGAGTCCTTCCCACTAATACACCTTCTTCAAATCTCGATACATCTTTGTAGCCCCTAGATGTACCACATAGGCTGCCGTGTGCACTTCCTCCAATATTTCTCTCCTTAATCCATCACTATCGGGCACAAAAAGTCTAGTTCCATACCTCCACACTCCATTTGTGCCCTTAGTAAACATTTCCCCTTTCCTTCTTTGAGGATCCTTTAAAGCCTTAGCCATAAACTCATATTTACCTTGTGCTTCTTTAATCCTGTCCATTAAAATAGGCCGCACTCTAAAATGTGCTAGCAAAGCATTTGCTTCCGAAACTTCCAAATGCACACCCATGTCTCCCAAACTATGAATCTCCCTAATCAAGGATCTCCTATTTGTAGAAATATGTGCCAAGCTCCCCATTGATTTTTGGCTTAAGGCGTCCGCCACTACATTTACCTTATCGGGATGGTAAAGAATAGTACAATCATAATACTTTAGCAACTCCATCCATCTACGTTGCCGTAAGTTAAGATCCCTCTGCTGAAATATATACTTTAAACTTTTGTGGTCTGTGTATATCTCGTAAGTCTCACCATACAAGTAATGCCTCCAAATCTTTAAGGCAAACATGATTGCTGCTATCTCCAAATCGTGTGCGAGGTAATTCTGCTCATGCCTTTTAAGTTGTCTTGATGCATATGCGATTACCTTCCCATGCTGCATTAATACACAACTTAAACCAACCTGCGATGCATCAAAAAATACCGTATAACCCCTTGTGCCTTGCGGTAGGCTTAATACTGGAGTTGTGGTGAAACATGCCTTAAGCTTTTCAAAACTATTCTCACAAGCATCAGACCACTCAAATTCTGTATCTTTACGTGTCAGCTTAGTCAGAGGGGCGACTATTTTGGAGAAGTCCTTCACAAAGCGACGATAATAGCCAGCCAAACCCAAAAAGCTTCTAATCTCCGTAACTGATGTTGGCCTTGGCCACTTTTCCACTGTCTCAACTTTCTTTGGATCAACTTGTACCCCATCCTTGGATACCACATGTCCCAAGAATGCAACATTTCAAGCCAGAACTCACACTTGGAGAACTTGGCATACAATCGATGTTCTTTAAAATTTTGGAGCATTATCTTAAGATGCTGCTCATGCTCCTCCCTACTCCTCGAGTAGATCAAGATGTCATCAATAAACACCACTACGAACTTGTCCAAATAGGTCTTGAACACTCAGTTTATCAAATCCATAAAGGTCGCAAGAGCATTCGTGAGCTCGAACGACATCACTAAGAACTCATAGTGCCCATATTGTGTTCGAAATGCGATCTTGGGTGTATCTTCATTCCAGATTCTTAACTGATGGTATCCAGATCGCAGATCTATCTTAGAAAAACATTGTGCTCCTTGTAGTTGATCAAATAAATCATCTATTATTGGAAGAGGATACTTATTCTTCACTGTTACTTTATTAAGTTGTTGGTAATCGATGCACAGTCTAAGCGACCCATCTTTCTTTTTCACAAATAGTACCGATATTCCCCATGGGGATACATTAGGATAGATGAAACCTTTATCCAATAAATCTTCTAACTGATCCTTAAGCTCTTTAAGCTTTGCAGGTGTCATTCTATATGGGGGTATGGATATAGGTCTAGTGTTAGGAATCGAATTATGCAAAATTCAATCTCCTGCTCGGGAGACAAACTTGGTAGCTCCTCGGGAAATACATCCACGAACTCCTTCACCACCGACACTTGACTTACATCTCCAATCTTTGCCTGAGTATCCCTTACCATAGCCAAGTAACCTATACAACCCTGTCGTAATAACCTTTGGGTAGACATGACCGATATCAAATTGGTTGGAACATTACTTCTATCCCCCTGAATACTAAATGATGGTTCACCGAGAAAATCAAATTTAACCAATTTATGATAACAGTCCACACTAGCATGGCAGGGTGATAGCCAATCCATCCTTAAGATCACATCAAAGTCTAAGGTGTCTAACACCACTAGATTCATCGAAGTGTCTTTGTCCTTGACTCGCACTACACAAGACTCATATTCTCATTCGACCACAAATACCTCCTTTAAAGGAGTAACACCACTAATTGTTCCTCTCTCCTAACACAATCTCTACCCAAACGAGATGCAAAACATGGAGAGATAAAAGAGTGGGTAGCACCAGGATCAAATAGTACCCGAGCATTCATATTACAAACTGAGAGAATACTTGAGACCACTGCATTGAATGTCTAGGCCTCTTACTGTGTTAAAGCAAACACCCTTGCTTGGCCACTATCGGCAAAACTCTAGCGTCTAGACCCAAATGGCCTGCCCTAAGAAGAAGTACCAGCACCTCTACCTCGAGATCCATTAGCTTCCCTATCAGACGAGACGGCGATTGAAGGAGCAGATGAAGCTGGTTAGGTAGAGCAGCGAGCAGAACCTTGCGATTGATGAGCCGTCGGGCAATTCCTCTTAATATGTCCAAGTTGACCGTATGAGAAACAAACTCCCGCAGCATGAAGGCATTTTCCTATATACCGTCGCTCACAAGTGTCACAATGACGGATAACTTGACTTCCCTACCTCGAGTCTTGCTGCCTCCCAAAACTAAAAGTTCTTTGTCTCGCCCCAATATTAGCACCAGGTGAGTCATTCCCCCTTTGGGGCAATCGTGAGTCCCTTTGTGGACCCTAACGGCTAGAAGAAAACTTGACTTCCCTACCTCGAGTTTTGCTGCCTCCTAGAACTAAAAGTTCTCTGTCCCACCCCAATATTAGCACCAGGCAAGTCACTCCCCCTTTGGGGCAATCGTGAGTCCCTTTTGCTCTATCCCTCACAGCCTTACTCTTACTCGTCCTCATCTCGATACGTTGAGCATAATCCACTACTGCATAATAGGTAGTGAAATCTTAAGATGCCACAGCCCTAAACAACAGCTCTACTAACCCATCCACAAACCTCTGAATCTTTATCTTCTCAGTAGAAATGAGGTAGGGAGCATACCGGGCCAGCTGAGTGAATTTGCTGTTGTATTTTGACACCATCATACTTGAGGTCTGCACCAAAGTCTCAAACTCCCTGGCTCGTGCATTACGTACACTGAATGTTAAAAATTGATCTAGAAAGGCTGTATTGAACTCACTCCAAGTCAACAGTGCTACATCCGTTGGTCTGCCTCTACATAAAAAGCTAAACCACTCTTGCTCCACGTTCTCTAATTGAAAGGCAGCTAGCTCGACTGATCTAACACTGGAACATCCCAAGGCTTTACAAATCTTCTCCATCTTATCTAAGAAGGCTTGGGGTTTCTCCGATGCATCAGACCTTGAAAATGACGGAGGCTTAAGCTTGAGAAAATTAGGAAAAGAAATATCTAGATGTCCCCTCTCAACCTCATGATGTTGGCGATCAACCTATCCTTGGGAGCTAGGGGATTCTTGTATTGTAGGTCTCCCCTCTACTACCCTCTGTATATCCTCCATACGGGTCGCCATCATCTCTACAACTCGATTAACTCCCTGTAGGCCAGCCGCCAAATCTTCAATGGTAATACCCCCGGTTGGTTATCTATCTACACCACCCGATGACTGTCCCTCATCTCGCCTACTCACAAGCGTATCCGCCCTCACCGGCCTAGTGGCCCTACCATGTCTACCTCCCCCCCTAAGGGTAGATGCCCCGTGGCCTATCTGTCAACTCATCAAGAGCATGTTGCTCCCCCATCTATCTTGAGGCAGCTCATGTCTTAGGCGACATTCTTACCTAGACAAGAGCAAACACCTGTTATTAGACACATTTTATAATCATACTTCAAGTAAAAAGGTGGTTTCTAAGATAAGGAATTTATACGGTCACTTGGTTGTAAAATGTGCAGCGGTTCACATTTCACAACTAAAGTTCCCACATAAAAACCCGATACTCTGCTGGATCAACAAATGAAAATCCTAGGATCTAGAAAACCTAGGGCTCTGATACCAATATTGTCATGACCCAAATTTCGGGCCATGATTGGCGCATTGGCCCAATGGACGTAACTTCCCTAATGCAAGTCCACTCATTGGTATACATTCCCAAAATAAATTTTGAAATGCAAGTCTACTCACTGGTATGTTGTTGGGCCTTTAATCGACTCTAACTTCCCTAATGGTCTAAATGGAGCGATAGAGCTTCGTTGGAACCTACCATTACATTAGCATCACCATTATGTCAATGCACATACTTATAGATTCTAAAAGCTATTTCTTGGCTAGCTTCCAATTGCCATTTAAATGGCTATCTATATTCACTACCTTAACCACTCTAAAATGAATAAACATCCTACTATAAAGCATTCACAAACCTAATCATTAGCCACCCCCAACATTTAAAATCAACTTTAATTTACTGCCCACCTTCATACCTTTGAAATTTTGAAATTCTTTCCAATAGTTTTCCAAGCTATTATAGGGGCTTTCTTTCTTTTTCTCTCTCTAAACACCTAGCTAGTGAGAGAAAGAATGGAAGTGGGATGTTTCAAGGGTTTTAAAGTGAGAAAGTGAAAGAGCACAAGGGTTCTAGTCAAAAGGGCACAAAGGTATGAAAATTAGAGCTAGAGAGAGAAAGTTATGAAAGTTTCATATCAAGCGTCCATAGAGGATGGAAGCAACGTGATATGGAAGAAGAAGAAAGAGAAGAAGCTGCTGGAGTATGAAAAAGCTGCTGGAAGACCAAGATATTTATAGCCCATGCTTATCCACTTCACTTAAATTATAAAAATGCCCCTCCACAAATTATCTTGTTCTCTTCCAATCCTTTATGCAATGTTTTACTCTTTTGACATTGGGACAAGGTCCATAATGGTCTAGAAATGCTCGGGTTCATGAACACTTAAAAATTTTTACCCGAGGTGAAAAATGACCATTTTACCCTTATTATGAAAGTTATTGAAACTTCTAGTTTTCTTCGTGTTTTCATCATTACACATCATTTATGCAGACATATGCCTATTTAGACCTTAAAATAGAATAAAAAATTCTTCTTGGAGCTTATTAGAGGAAATGACAAAACTACCCCTAGCCCGTGTTATGGCGTCTATGCCTAGTTACAAGCCTATAGAGGTTGAGGTCTCACAAAAGGTGATTGGATCCTAGGACGAGGTGCTCCTTCCTATACATTGCTCGGTAGGTCTAACATGACACTAAGTGATATCAATCGTGCCCAGAGTCACTCCGCTGATGGTCAAGTTTTAATTACGTGTATATGAATACTTGTTGAAAAATGCTGAGATTCATTTGTCAAACTATATATGTGTATTATGGTTGATGATGCCATTTTGAAAGCATAGTTGGGGTTTAAGAATTGTTTTCAAATGAAGGGTAATTGAGATTATGAATTTCGAATTCTAATGAAATATGGATTAACGTATAAGATCATGTAAGTAGGCTTACTTGGGCTTGGTGGGCTGAGCCCATTGGGCCCTTGAGCCGGTCATGGCCCAAAAATTGGGCTATGACACAAAGTGAGAGTGAAAATGAGGAAGACACAACAATGCTAGTTAGGAAATTTAAGAGGTACATGAAGAAAAATTTTAAAGCTAGGAAACCTACAAGAAGGGACGTGCCTAAGGAAGAACATACAAAAGATCACTCGATATGTATTGATTGCAAAAGGCCAGGTCACACAAAATATGAATGTCCTAACAATAACAACATGAAGAACATCTCAAGAAGATTCAAGAACAAAAGAATGATAGCAACTTGGAGCGATAATGATGACTTCTAAGATAAGGAGGAGGATAAAGTTGCAAATTTTTGTCTCATGGCATTTGATGATTGCAAAACCCAAAAAAGATAATCACATCTTGAGCCTTCACATTTCAATGGTGAAAACTTTCATGTTTGGAGATATAGAATGGGACACTACTTCATTGCAAATGATTATCAAACATGGAAGCAAATTGAAGATGGTTTATACAAGATAGAGAAAGATATGCCAAATTGGAATTCACATGATCTTGATTTGATTGAAATCAATGCTAAAGACATGCATACCATCTTGAGTGCTCTTAGAGAAAAGCAATACAATCAAGTTCAAAATTATGAAAATGCCAAGGAGATATGGGATAAGCTTAAAGAGTTGTATGCATAACCACTTGAAAGAAAACTAGAAAAAGATGATTCTTAGATGATATCTCATCAATTGATGATGAAAAGAATATCAAATTTCGAACTTCAAGCTGAAACTATAAGGTAGGCTCTTCTTCTCATGCACCACATATTTTTACAGATATTGAATTGGCAAATATGTTTGAAAACCTAAGTTTTACATATCAAGATCTAAGTTTAAGTTAAAAAGAGGAAATTTCAAATCTTAAACTTGAAAATGAATCATTGATGAGAGAAAACAATCAATTGAAAATCAATATTGAAATACTTCAAAGAAATTTTGATCAATTAGAAGAAGAAAATAGGAAATTAAAAAGTATTGTTAAAGGAAATGATAGATAAAAAGTTTGGAGTAGGAATTCTTTTGAACTAATAAATTCCTATTGCATTTCTTGTTCAACTTGCTACCTTGCACATATGCTCGTTGAGACTAACCCTCATGGATCCAAAGTAATTTGGATACCATATGTTAAGTGAACGTAAGTTTTGTAGGTGTAATACAAGAGAAGAATAAACTCAAGGTTGAACATCAAATGAAAAATGGGTGATATTTACTTCTTTTCTTTTTTAATTTTTGAAGAATGCTTGATTGATGAAGGTTGATTGGTTATGAATTGCTTGTTTGAACACTGAGTGCTATTCATGATGCATTTATTTGAAAATATTTATGATTAAGTGTTGATTTTGCAAAATTGTTGATTGCAAGGTATGTGAGCATGAAATGTATTTAAACTTGAACACAAATGATTTGATAAAAAAGATATGATAATGACATAAGCACATTTGATAACTTGCACTCACACTCATTCTTGTAATCTAAACAAGGAAATTAAGCCTAAAACTTAATATTTTTAATTTCCTTGTGTCTAAAATGCATTAACCTCTTGAACAACCTTGTTTTGGAATAAAATGTATAAGTTCAAAATGGTTAAACTTGAGCACAAAACTGTTTGACTACTTGAATTGAATTCTTCAATTTGGGATTATATTGATACATAGGTTGAACAAGTTGTCACATGTTGAAAATGCTATTATTACTTATTCTTGATAAATATAAATGCATGAGCAAATGCTTGAATTCATTGATCTTATGTGCCTACATTGAATTATCATTCCTTGAGAATTGAAATATTCAAAAGCTTAGTTTAGAATCAATTCTTGAAATATACTTCAAGTTTGTTCTCAAATGGGTGCACCAAGATTATTTTATTGCCTAAGCATATGAAATTGATTATAATGAACAAATTAAACTTCATGAAAAATATTTTTAGTTCATCTATCATTTTGATCAAATAACATGCTTACATGATATCTCATCTTACTTGATCCTAAGATTTGAAGTCTATAACTTGACTTGGATAATGCTCTTGAATGAGAAAATTAAATCATCAAGTTAGATCATGGCATGTTGTGTTGACATAATTGAAAATCTTTTGAATGTGCCTTTAAATGTTAACTATGTCTTCCTTAAGCTCAAATGATTACATGATGTCAACACTTGTGTGCATCCAATCTTAGTTCATAGGCCACCATGAATGGCTAGGTTTAAGATGAAAAAAAGGCATATAACTTAAGTTAGTAATAAATACCTAATGAATTTTGGTTGAGTGTTTATCTTAACAATTAGTATTCATTAATGCTTGGATGTCTACACTTGATATGCTCATGAGTTATGTGCTTCATTTCTAATGCTTGATGACACTGAGTATCACTCATGAATCTTTAAGTAATAGGATACATGAATAAAATTTAATGCTTACATGTTCTTAATAAATGCATAGTTATATTTTTGGAAATTAAAACCTTACTTGCATTTCTATGAACATTATTGAAGTCGTAATAAATGAAGAGAGCCATGTTATTACATGCAATCATGCTTATACCTACTTGATCATAATATTCCTTTATATGATTATAGCATGTGCTAAATGCCTTGATAATGCTTCATTGATAATGATATTTCTCTTGATGTGAATATCCTCCTTGAATTGATAGTTTTATACATTATTTGAAGAAAAATTTATTGAAATGATTGTTTGAAAATACAATGAAAAGAGATTACCAAATAAGGCTTAATGATGATATTTTCTTGATATGCTCTTGTTGAGAAAATTTCTTGTTGGCTTCATTAGTTTTTGATGATAATAAAACATTTCCATTTATTTGTGTCTAATTCCTTTACTTGAGTGTGCAAGAAATTAATATATGAAATTAATTTTTTAAATCTTCAAAGAGTATTTTTGAAAGAAAAAAAGAGAGAAAATCAACAAGATGTAACTGAATAACAAAGAGAAAGCTTATTGGTGAAACAAAGAAGAACATTGGTTGACCAAATTTCAAATTAGAGGAATGGCGGGCTGAAGAAGTTTGAGAAACAGAACCAACTTGGTCAACCAAGTCAGTCGACTAAGTGCCCTCTGCCAGAATCTGCAAATCAGAAACAGAATCAACTTAGTCAACCAGGTAAGTTGACTAAGAGCTCTCTATCTGTAATTTAAACTAGAGCACTACAAGACAGATTAACAGCTAGAACCCATCCTAAACTGCCAAACTGCCATCAAAGTTGCATCTCCAAGCATAAAAGGGTTTTCCAACAATGAGAAACAAGTTTTTGAAGCCTTGAATGAGATTAGAGCTTTAGAAAGAAGAAAAACCAGAAAAGCTTCACTGCACTTGTCTGCACTTAAACGCTTACTCTTTGTCATTATATTTAGCACTTAATCTTATACCAATCAGATCAACTTGTGATCATAGGTACTTTCTTTAACTTCTCTTCTTGTATACTTAGAGTGAGGGAGTCACTCTAAGGGGTTGTTCAAGCTTGGGAAAGCTTGAATGTTATAGGTTGTAGTTGAGCCTTAGAAAACCACTTTGGGTTTTAGTTGAACCTGTAAAAGACTAGTGTAAAAGTTTTGGCTGAGCCTACGAAAAGCCATTGTAAAAGCTTGGTGAAAGCTTCTGAATTTCACCGGATTCTTAGTGAATCGTTGGGAAAATCCTTGGTTGGATAATCAAGGTAGTGGATGTAGGTCATGGACCGAATCACTCTAAATTGTTGTGCACCTTATACTCTGTTTTTACTTTCTTAAGTTCTGGAAATTAGTTCAACATCTTGTCGAAAGCCAAATTGTGCTATTCATCCCCCCCTCTAGCACATATTAACGGGACCAACATTTCTTATTGAATTCTCATTATTGTAAGAATCATTTTAAATGCTTGATTGATAGTACTTAGACAATCATAATGAAAACTTTTTTTTAAAAAAAAGTATGCTTAATGCAAATAATATCTTGGACATGCATTGGGACTAATGTGCATACACTTCTTGAAATTATGAGTATTTAAAGCATATATTAAATATTTATTTAAATGCTTATGCTTTACTAGTTCCTTAAAAAATATGGGTATAAGATTGACATATTGAATTTTCATTGTAATGCTTATTTGTAATATGCCCATGAGTTATCTCCATATTTGTCTCATGATGCATCAAGGGAAGGTAAGATTGTGCTTTAATATGATTAATTATTTAATCCCTTTTTTCCTTGTTGAAATTGATTTAATTAATGCTTAAAAGGGGAGATACCATTGACATTGTTCTATGATTCTTGAGCACTTAAAATCTTTAACAATGATCTTGGTAAAAATCTCAACAAGTGGTGTTCATCTTTATTGTTAATATCTCTTAAACACAACATTAAATTTATGCTTAATAATGCTTCACATTCGTGCTTAAATGATGATTGCTTGTATATAAATTTGTGAATATATTTACATGATTGGTTGTGTATTCAATTTGTTTGTTTCTAGATAATTGCATGATTACTTAATTACTTAGTTGAATGAATGTGTGAACATAGTGGTATATAATGTTGCACACATAGAAGCAAATCATGTTCACATTATATGTAGACTTATAAATTCTTTATATTTGACTATGCATATCCAAAATTGAACTTAAAAAGATAAAATGTCAACAGTTTGTTTATCAAAATACATCTATTTGTGGTATCCTTGGCTGATTAATTTATGATATATTCCATAGTGCCTTGATTGCAATGTTGAATATATTTCTTCACACTTTACTTAAATATTTTGCGAAGAAATATGTTATGATTTTTGGATGTGCTAAATGAGTATGTTTCCCTATGCCCTGTTTGAATATCTATTGATTGGGAATACATCTTGATTTAATGCTCTCATAGCATGGTGATTGGATATATTTCTTGATCTATTGATTGAATATTTAAGTAGAAATATATCTCAATGTTTTGATTTGATGATTAGTGATTATGATTGAACTTAATACTTATCTATAATTGATGATCATCACTAACCATTGTCTCTTAAGTTTTAAGTGCTTAAAGCTCACACTTCTATTCCTTTTTGATATAGCAAAAAAGGGGATAAGGTTTATGAGCACATTGAATTGCTCTATATTTGTTGAATTTACTTTGATAACATTTTTGAACTTCATGCATATATTAAGGGGGAGAATCCTTTTAAAGTTCATACTCAACTTTTATATCCTTTTCATTTATACTGAAATGTTTTCAAGGGCATGGAGACTAATTAAGTTAGGGGGAAGTTTCAAGAAATTTCAAATCCAATATGCTTATGTTTTTGTCATATCAAAAAGGGGGAGATTATTAGACTTGAATTACATCATTTTTTGATTTGACAAAAATCACATGTATTCTTAAATTTATTGTCAAGCATTTGTAATTGTCTTAATTACATTTTAGTCTTCTAATGGTACAAAATTGTTTGAAAAGCCATGCATCCTTAGAAAATCTCTTACAAGCTTTCAAACAATGCATTTTTAGCTAAGAAATCAAGAGCAAACATGCCTTGAATTGATTATTTGAATATAAGGCAATGAGAAAGTAGTTGGAGAGAAGCATCAAATGGCTAAGGGAACTTCAAGACACAAGTCAAGAGTCCATCATAGAGAAGCTCAAGTCGATTTGGAAGTTAAAGTAGTGCAAAACTTAAAGATCATAAAGCCTTAGTCGACTAGAAGGAAGATAGTCGACCTTGTTTTAGAAAGATCAAGAAAATCAAGTTTAAAATAGCCATAGTTGACTATAAAAGAAGTATAGTTGACCCTGTTCCAGAAAAACAAAAAAATCAAGTTGAAAAACATCTATAGTCGACTATAGAAAAGGTATAGTCGACCTTGACAAGTCAAAGATCAGTAAAAGTCAACTTTAAGAAGCTATAGTCGACTATAAGAGAGGCCTAGTTGATTATAAAAGGCCGAATTTGAAGAATACACGCTGTTTGGAAGTGGATCAACTAGAGAACATATATACTCAACTATGGAAGCCTTAATTGAGAAAATTTGAAGAACATAATCGACTCTCAAGCTTCAACAATAGCCAAATTTGATTCAAACTTGTGTCTAACGGCTCTTAATCATGCTCTAGCTATAAATAGATGCATTTAAGCCACTTTGAAGTAAAAGAAGACCCAAGATAAAGTTTCAAACCATAGGGAGACTACCCATAAGCTCATCTTCACTCTCTAGCATATTTTTAATCTTCCATCAAACTTTCAAAGTTGAATCTTTGTTCTATCCAAGCAGAAATTTCTTTTCTCACTACAAACGAGGTTTAAATCTTAGCACCCAACCTTTGTAGGGCACTTTCTTGCTGAAATTTGTACTCCATTGTGATGGTTTTAGCTTAACCTTGAAAAGCTATCTTGTAAAGGTTGTTGCTTCCTATCAAAGGGCAAGAATCTTTTGTGGGTTGTGTGGGTTGTAGCTTGATTCCATAAAAAGCAAGAAACCCTTTATGGATTGTAAGGGTTATCGCTTGATCCCGTGAAAGAAGTAAGAATTTCGTTGTAGATTGTGTAAGGGTTATCGTTTCCCATTAAAAAGTTAGAATCCTTGATAGTGGATTAAAATTTCTTAGTTGCCAAGGGAGTGGATGTAGGCATTAAAAACCGAACCATTATAAATTTCTTATGTCTCTTTTAATTTTTTGTACAATTATTTATTGTTTGCATTTGTATTAGGATATTAGTTTTACATTGAATTATTGTTTTATACTTAGGAAATTAGTTTACTTAGATACGTTTTTTTTTATATTTACTCGATTATTGTTAAAAAATTGTTTTGACACTAAAATTATTTTTGGTGAAAAACATTTTGATTTTGATAAATAATATTTCAAAGAAATTTTAATATGCTTCAAGACCTAGAGAATTCTTGAACCAATTAAACTTCTCTCTTGTCACAGACTAGGTTAACATGTCTAATAGATTCAAGTTTGTGTCAATCTTTTTCAAGATAATCTTGTCATCTTCAACCATATCTTGAACGAAGTGATAATGAACATCAATGTGCTTCATATGAGAATGGAAAGTTGGGTTTCTAGCCAAATGAATAGCACTTGGCTATCACTATTAACATAAATAACCTCATGTTGTTTCATCATCAATTCCTCAAAAAGCCTTTGTAGCCATATAGCTTCCTTGCAAGCATGTGTTGTTACCATGTATTTTGCCTGTGTTGTTGATAGTGCTCCAGCTGATTGTAGTTTTAATTCCTAGCTAATTGCACCTTCTAACATGGTAAAAATATAGCATGTAGTAGACCTCCTTCTATCCTTATCACCAGCAAAACCTATATCAACAAAGCCAATGTACTGTGATTTCATGTGCCCAAAACACAATGAAACATTCTGAGTGCCTGTTAGATATCTAAGGATCCACTTGACAGCCATCTAATGATCACGACTTGGATTTGCCATATACCTACTAACTACTCCTACTGTTTGTGCAAGGTCTAGTCTTGTACATACCATGGTAAACATATGACACCTTATTATTGATGAATATGGTACTCGAGACATCGCTGCCTTCTCTGCTTTAGTGTTGGGAGATAATTATGAAGACAATTTAATATGAACAAGAAATGGTTAACTCATTGGTTTTGCATTCTGCATTCTGCATATTCAAGAACAATAGAATTCTTTCTATATAATCCTTTTAAGACAACCAGATCTTCCTATCCTTTATTTCTCTAAGTACCTTAATCTGAAGAATCTAATTCATAGCTCTCAAATCCTTCATTTCAAATTATTTAGCCAATTGAGCTTTTAGTGTAGACACTTGTTCCAAACTATTGCTTACAATAATCATATCATCCATATATAATAACAAAATACAAAAACACCCATTACCTAAATTACAAAAGTAATCACAATGGTTAGCCTCAATCTTTTAAAACCCAAGCTCACAATGAAGGAATCAAATCACTTATTCTAACACCTAGGTGCCCGTTTGAGACCATAAAGTGATTTGTTCAACCGACAAACCCAATTTCTCTTACTTTCTTCAACAAAGCCTTCTAGTAGTGTTATATAGATTTCTTCATTCAAATCACCATGTAAGAAAGCTGTTTTTACATCTAATTGTTTAGACTCAAAGTCATAATCAACAACAAGAGCCAAAAGAACTCCAATAGTAGTCAAGCAAACAACTAGAAAAAATACCTCATTAAAATCAATACCGGGTTTTGAGCAAACCTTTTCACCACAAGCCTAGCCTTATATCTTTCCACATTCCCATTTGAATCCTTTTCTAGCTTGTAAATCCATCGACAACCAATAACTTTTCCACCTTCAGGTAACTAAACAAGGTCCCAAACCTAGTTCTTATGCAAAGACTCCATCTCTTCCTCCATTGCACATCTCCATTTGCCTGAATAAATGGAGTCACAAGCCTCTTTGAAATACCCCATACTTTGATATGGTGATAAATAAAGTTGATCGGATGCAATTTGAGGTCAATTAAAATGTTTAGAAGTGATAAAAGACGAAATGAGTAGTTTAGGATAAAATATTTCGCAAGTGAGAAAATAACAATAAAATAAAAATAATTTTATCGGAGGAGAATTTGTGCGATAAAAGGCGATTTGGAAGTCAAATGAGGCATAATATGGTATTTTGGGTACCAAGGAGACAAGATAAAATTTTTACAATAAAATAATATTTATTAATGAAATAATATTAAAATATTTAATATTTAGCCTGATGTCGAAATCAGTCATGAAGAAGGATCATATGGTTGATCCAATTGGGGGAGAAGATGACAAGCCTGACTTTATAAAATATTTTTCATGACATACATGTGAGGATAGCATTGTTGCATGCTAAGAGAGTCTCGAAAAATTACAAAAGTCGGTATTGTACCTAAAAGTACAACAAAGTTGATTTAATCCTCGAACTAGATCAAATAGAGGATTTATGATGAAATTAAGAATTTTAAAGTTCCAAAATGGTTTAATATGGTGATTTGAAGTTCGAGGATTAATTTGGAGTCCAAT
>NC_030852.1:7067241-7069804 GCF_000208745.1 Theobroma cacao
GAATTTACCATGTGTTGAGTGAGGATGAATTTGATTTTCATTCTAGGAGAATTGGTTAAGAAATGATGAATTATGAGCCTAGAAAAATAATGGGAATTTTCAGAGCAAAAATATGAATTTTTATCCACTAGGGGTATTTTTGTAATTTGCTATCGAGACTGATAAATTGAATCTCATTCACAGTCATTAAGGTAATTTAGGTATAATTGGAGTATAGAAAGTGAGAAAAATTGATTTGAAGTTAAATTGGAGATAATAGGCCGAATTAGGTCAGCATCGCATTTAAACGGTAGTTTGATAAGTTGTATATCATATCATGCATATATACCGAGCCTAAATTGATTTTATAATGGTCAAGCATTGATGTGATGAATTATGTATTTTACATTGTGGATAGGTGGTGAGCAAAGTACACTTGTAAAAGTACAAAAATTGTGCTTGGAGATTGGGATTAGGAGTACATCGACTCCTAGAACAGTGAGTAAACTTATTATCGTCTGAATTATCTAGAGTAGTTTTATACAATTGTGTGATTTTATGGAAAATGGGTTTAAATGGTAAATTGCTATGTTTTAAGAGAAATTATGATTTTATAAAATGATTTTATAAATTTTCTAAAAAAATTGAATATTGGTTTTGAAATAGAGTAATTGGAGACTGCTTGCTTATGTTGCAAATTTATGGTTTTGAATTGAATGGCTTATGACAATAAATGAGCATGAATGGCTAAACTAATTTTGGTGTTAGAATTATTTATACTGTGTATTAAGCCTTGAGAGACTAGGTTGCGATAAATTGCCATATCATGCTAGAATGAATTTTATTTATTGGTGGATTATATATTAATTATTCACTACAGAGGGGGTTCCATGGACCAGCCTATTAGAGGGGCACGGTAAACTCCAGTATATTCTTACCCTGAACGGAGAGGCGTGTAGTGTATCTCCTGGGTAAAGCCTAGGGTTCACTTCACACTAAACCACCACGTGAAGGGGAACTCAGCCAACGCCAAAGAACGACTGTATTTTCTCAAACAAAAAATATATTTTAAGTGTATACGAAATTTTAATAGCCTTGGCTGGCTCGGTTGGATACCCTGCGCAAGGTATCACCGAGTATGAGTTTTGGCACCAGCCAAAGTTTTAAGAAATTCATAAGCCAAGTTGATTTCTCGATTTATATGGATTGATTTTATTTGGTTGAAATGAGTTGAAAGGTAATGAAATTACAGTATGATGACTTATTTTAATTGTCTCCATTTACTCGACTTTAGATAGTTTAGATGGTATCTGTTTACACACTGCGATTTTATAATCTCACCACCCTCATTTCCTCACATTTCAGGCTCGGGAAATTCTATAGTTAGCTGACTTTGACAAGGACCTTCATTTGGGCTCAAATCGGTAAAAGCTGTAGGTTTCCAGCTTCCGATGCATTTTGGTTAGATGTGGGCCCATGTGTCATTGTAAAAGAAATTTTAAGCTTTGGTTATTTGCTTTATAGTATATATGAATATAATTAACTCTTACGTTATAAGAATTATGTACCGATAGTTTTATGAAAATTATTTTACAAGAAAATAGTTTATTTTATTGAATATTTTTATTATATTCAAATGGTCAAATTTTCACTTCAAATGAACGCTTTAAATACTTAATTTGTTTTTAAATCATTAAATATATATTTTCTGCTTACCTACTACATTTTTAGCAAGTTTTGAGATTTTCAAAAAAAAATGACAAAAATGCCCTTGTGAGCTAGAAAACAATATGTTATGCTCTGATTTGAAAATGATTTGTAATCCTTCGAATTTTGATATTTGATAACTATTGCTCACCAGGGAAGTGGGAAAGCTGATACGAGAGCCTTGTGAGATTTCAATCGACATTCGGGGTGAAGAATGTTTGTCGAGGTCTTGCGGTGGTTGTCACGGGCTCGATGGGGAGTTCCGGGTTGTGACAATTTAGATTGGTATCAGAGCATGGTTTAAATATCAGATATTTTGATTTTAAAGCATTGGATTTTAAAGTCATTGGTTTTAAAGTTGTTTTAAGGAATCTACACCAACACTGCATGGTCCCAAGTCCAGTTCAGTTAAGATAAGTTAAGTTAGGTTAGATTGAATAGAATGTATGCATGTACATATGGAAATCTACCTACTTTTGAGATGCATAAATAATTAAGCAATTACTATTTGATTGCATATAGGTTTTGAGGTGCACTGGTGACATACACACCATGTCTAGAAGAAGTGGTAGTCTCGATACCTCTCATAGTGATAGCGAGGGATCTCTAGATTCTACGGCTAGAAGCAAAATGGCACCCTAATATAGGTGATTCAGAATGTGGTCCATCTCGAATTCCTAATAATAGAATTCCTCTGAACTTGGCAGAATGGGTTCATAATAAGGAAAGCTTTGAGAGTAGCCAGAATTTTGAAAGTGAGAGTAGCTCCAATATTCTGAAAACTGAAATAGATTTCCTTTTGAAACAATCCGAAGAGTACCATAGAGAACATACGAGGAAGGCAATTGCAAGGGGAGATATTCGTCTTAGGAAGGGG
>NC_030852.1:7073760-7100144 GCF_000208745.1 Theobroma cacao
CCAAGCAAGGAAGAGAGAGAAAGAGAGGAAGAACAAAGGGAAAACAAGAAAACCTAGGTGAAAATTCAAAGAAAAAGTGAAGAAATCAAGGAAACAAGCTAGGTAAGTTAGAATTTCTTTAGTTCTCCTTGATACCTAGCTTACCCATGCTTTTGTTCTTGATTTCCATGGTTGAATATTGAGTTATTATGATGAATTTAATTCTGAAAAATGGGTTAGGAGAGAGAAAGTTGTTAGATTAATTTGATTTTAAGTTATGTTAGTGTTTTAAGTTAGTTTAGCATATTTAGAAACAAAACAACAAGAAAAGAATTTATTTTCTCCCATAACCCTTAATGGTTGAATTTACCATGTGTTGAGTGAGGATGAATTTGATTTTCATTCTAGGAGAATTGGTTAAGAAATGATGAATTATGAGCCTAGAAAAATAATGGGAATTTTCAGAGCAAAAATATGAATTTTTATCCACTAGGGGTATTTTCGTAATTTGCTATCGTGACTGATAAATTGAATCTCATTCACAGTCATTAAGGTAATTTAGGTATAATTGGAGTGTAGAAAGTGAGAAGAATTGATTTGGAGTTAAATTGAAAATAATAGGCCGAATTAGGTCAGCATCGCATTTAAACGATAGTCTGATAAGTTGTATATCATATCATGCATATATACCTAGCCTAAATTGATTTTATAATGGTCAAGAATTGATGTGATGAATTATGTATTGTACATTGTGGATAGGTGGTGAGCAAAGTACACTGGTAAAAGTACAGAAATTGTGCTTGGAGATTGGGATTAGGAGTACATCGACTCTTAGAACAGTGAGTAAACTTATTATCGTCTTAATTATCTAGAGTAGTTTTATACAATTGTGTGATTTTATGGACAATGGGTTTAAATGGTAAATTGTTATGTTTTAAGAGAAATTGTGATTTTATAAAATGATTTTATAAATTTTCTAAAAAATTTGAATACTGGTTTTGAAATAGAGTAATTGGAGACTGCCTGCTTGTTTTGCAAATTTATGGTTTTGAATTAAATGGCTTATGACAATAAATGAGCATGAATGGCTAAACTAATTTTGGTGTTAGAATTATTTATACTGTGTATTAAGCCTTGAGAGGCTAGGTTGCGATAAATTGCCATGTCATGCTAGAATGAATTTTATTGATTGGTGGATTATATATTAATTATTTACTGCAGAGGGGGTTCCATGGACCAGCCTATTAGAGGGGCACGGTAAACTCCAGTATATTCTTACCTTGAACGGAAAGGCGCGTAGGGTATCTCCTGGGTAAAGCTTAGGGTTCACTTCACGCTAAACCACCACGTGAAGGGGAACTCAACCAACGCCAAGGAACGGCTGTATTTTCTCAAACTAAAAATATATTTTAAGTGTATACGAAATTTTAACAACTTTGGCGGGCTCGGTTGGATGCCCTGCGCAAGGTATCACCGAGTATGAGTTTTGGCACGAGCCAAAGTTTTAAGAAATTCATAAGCCAAGTTGATTTCTCGATTTATATGGATTGATTTTATTTGGTTGAAATGAGTTGAAAGGTAAATGAAATTACAGTATGATGACTTATTTTAATTGTCTCCATTTACTCAACTTTAGATAGTTTAGATGGTATCTGTTTACTCACTGCGATTTTATAATCTCACCACCCTCATTTCCTCATATTTCAGATTTGGGAAATTCCATAGTTAGCTGACTTTGACAAGGACCTTCATTTGGACTCGAATCGGTAAAAGCTGTAGGTTTCCAGCTTCCGATGCATTTTGGTTAGATGTGGGCCCACATGTCACTGTAAAAGAAATTTTATGCTTTGGTTATTTGCTTTATAGTGTATATGAATATAATTAACTTTTACGCTATAAGAATTATGTACCAATAGTTTTGTGAAAATTATTTTACAAGAAAATAGTTTATTTTATTGAATATTTTTATTATATTCAAATCGTCAAATTTTCACTTCAAATGAACGTTTTAGATACTTAATTTGTTTTTAAATCATTAAATATATATTTTCTGCTTACCTACTACATTTTTAGCAAGTTTTGAGATTTTCAAAAAAAAATGACGAAAATGCCCTTGTGAGCCAGAAAACAATATGTTATGCTCTGATTTGGAAATGATTTGTAATCCTTCGAATTTTGATATTTGATAACTATTACTCACCGAGGAAGTGCGGAAGCTGATAGAGAGCCTTGTGAGGTTTCGATCGACATTCAGGGTGAAGAATGTTTGTTGAGGCCTCGCGGCGGTTGTCACGGGCTCGATGGGGAGTTCCGAGTCGTGACACTCTTTATGGGACGTAGGCCCGTGTTCTTTTGCTAACGAAACATAAGCACTAACACAATTAGTTTAAGGCTTTAAAGGAGTGATATAGTCATCGTACCCAACTAGAAGCATAATTGTCCTTTAAGAACGTGTTAGAATTTCATGAGGATCTACAATAGAAGGCTCATCACTAACAATTCTGACTCAGGTTCACTCTGAAACATTTTCTCCTAAACAGTGTAATCAACACTTGCTTCTTGCTCAATTATAACCTTCCTTGCCTTTTACTTTTCAAACATGCCTTAAAAAACATCTTCATTAAAAGTAACAACTTGGCTAAAAATGATGTTGTGGGTAATAAGATCCCACAAGTTGTACCCTTTTCTATAGGTCTCATAGCCAAGAAAAATACATCTTTTCAAATCCTTATCAATTTTAGTTCTTTATTCCTTAGGAACCCAAACATAAGCATCACATCCGAACACATGCAAGAAAGAATAATTTGTAGATTTTCCTTTCCAAACTTCTTCTAGAGTTTTCGAATTAAGAGACATTGTAAGAGAATGATTAATTAAGTAACAACAGTACTTATAGTTTCTACCCAAAATTCCTTCCCTAGCTTTGCAATGTTGATCATACATTTAGCACATTAAAAAAGAATGTAGTTCATCCTCTTTGTAACACCGTTTTACTATGATGTTCTTGGTGTTGTTAGCTGTCTTTCAATACCATATTTATTGCAAAAACATCAAACTCCTTGGAGCAAAATTCTCCTCCATTATTAGTTTGGAGACATTTAATTTTCAAAACATTTTGGTGTTCAATTAGTGGTTTGACTATTTTAAATTTCTTAAAAGCATTTGAGTTTCTTTTGAGCATAAAGATATATACCTTGTGCGAGAAATTGTCAATAAAAGTCACAAAGTGGGAACACCCACCAATGGAAATAAAAAGTATTTCACAGGTGTCAACATAGATTCAATCAAGAAAATTCTGACTTCTTTTTGTAGACAAAGAAAAAGGCAATCTATGTTGCTTTCCATACAAACAATCTTCACAATAACTTGTAAAACTAGTTTTGAAATTGGGAAAAAGCTTTTAGTTTATAATTACTTGAAGTCCACGATCACTCATATGCCTCAAACACCTATGCCAAATCATGAAGAGGTCTAACTTATTCTCAACAGCAATAGCTTTTCCAACCGAGGTTTCACCAATCAATTTGTATAAATTGCCCTTTAATTCTCCTTTGTCTACCACAATGATGGCTTGTATCACCTTCAAATGATAATTCTCCCTAATGAATTTCATACTAAGCTTGCCAAACATCCCCAAAGATAGAAAGCTCTTCTTCAAGTCAGGTACATGTCAAACTTTATAAATGGTATGGACACATCCATTGAACATCTTGATTCTCAACTCTCTAACTCCCACTACTTGACATTCCCCGTTGTCACCCATGTAAACAATGCCACCTTCACATGGTTTATAAGTGTGAAACCATTCCTTATGCAGAGTCATATGAAAAGATACTCTAGAATCAAGAATCCGTTGATTCAGGACTTTTGTTTTTTTTTTTTTACGTTGTTGCTAATGTATCTCCATATTTTGCTATTGAAGTACCTTTTACTATTTTACCATGAGAATTACCTATCCGAAGATTTTCACTTTTTCGATGTTTGTAGTCCTTTTTCACCTGCCCTAACTTCTTGCAATTCTAGCACTTTATTAATTTCTTCTTGCTCTTAGATTTCGATCTTGATTTTTCTTTGTCATCAAAATTTCTTTTAATGGATCTACCTCAAGCATACTTATAGCATCACCTGGATTAGATTGAGTGGATTTATGCCTCATTTCCTCTGTTAGTAGGGATGCTACAATAGAATCCATATCAAGAACCTTCACATGGGTTAGATTCATAATTATTATCCCAAGAATCAGGCATTGAACAAAGTAGGATACTTGCTTTCTCTTCATCATCAATTTCAACATCAAGGGCCTGAAGCTTACTAATAAGTGAGTTGAATTGGTTAAGATGTTCTTGCATAGAATCTCCATATCTTATTTGTAAATTATACAACTAACTTTTTAAGAAGATTTTGTTCGTCAAGGACTTGCCTTCGTAATTGCTTTTGAGTTTGTCTCAACCCTTTGTGAATGTCTCTGTCTCTATATTGAACAAAATATTATCTTCTAGACCTAACTACAAATTTGCCAAGAACATTTCATCCTTCTCAGCAAATTTTGTCGATCATGCCTTTGAGTTTGTTTTCTTTTGTCAAGAGAGCAACAACACAACCATCATTCACAAGCACTACATAAATCTTCAATTTCCATAGTGCAAAATTTGTTCCACCAGTTCCAGGCTTCCTTATTATCTTGATCAACACCAAAAAGAAATCCCCCTAAAACCTAGCTTTGATACCAAATTGATAAAAGATCAACAACAGGGGACCAAATAAAACAGAGAACAAATAGGAAATTGAAAGAAAACGCAACAAAATATATAAGGAATGAATGACCTTTGTATTAAATAATTAAGAAAAGTACAAAATTAAAGAGCGGATGAAGATCAATAATTGTGATAATTAAAAACAAAAAGCTTGACTTATTTATAGAAGAGTCAAGTCTGTTACCCAATTTTGGGTTAAAATCGTGGCTTTACAAGTTATAGGAATCTGTTACTTTGACTCTCACTTTATTAGGACTCCACAAATAGAAAATCTTGGCTCTATCTTCAACAAAAGAAAGAGAAAAAGAAAAAGAAAAATGGGATTTTAGGATTGTTTGGGTAATTAGATGGGATCATAAACGGGCATCGTTTGAGGGAAAGGGATTGAAGAAAACAAATAAATAAAGGAAATGGGTTTGAATTAGCCTTGTGTCACGATCCCACATCAGGAAGAGATGAGTTGGATCTTAGGCTTATTATAAGTAAGCACATTCCTCCACTTGATAGTCATGTCTTTTAGATTAAAAATGTGGTTGGTGACAAGTGGTTTTAGAGTCTACTAAACTTTTTACTAACGTGGGACATCCCATGAGAGACATACCAAGGTTAAGGTAGGCTCAAACTAAGGTGGATCCCTCTCTTTAATAGGTAAAAAGAGCTAGTGCAACGAAGGAATGGGTCTTAGGCTTATAAGTGAGGGTGTATCTTTTGAGTTGGAAATATGTCCTTTAACCCAAACTTTTGCAAAATGCAAGAGTTGGTCCACAAAATAGAAATTTTAAACCCAATTGTTTTATTTTGATATAATGCTTGAAAAAGCCCTTAAACTATTCAAAGAGTTAAAACAAACACTTACTCTTTTATTATGTTCAATCAAGCCACTATACTTTTATTTTAAACCAAATAAGCCTTTATAACTAATGGCTACTTATTGTCATTTTTTCATTTATACCCACGTGACATTGACGTGAAAGCTACATCGTCATCCATTATAATATGTCAACATGCCACATCAACACTACGTCACATAAGATAACAAATGGCATTTTGACTAACAACAGTTAGTTAGTCATCAATCATAAAAGCTTATTTGGCTCAAAACAAAAGTAGAAGGACTTGATTGAATATAATAAAAATTAAAGGCTTATTTGAATTTTCATGATTCTTTTAGGGACCCTTTTAGGTATTCTACCTAAAATATTTTAACTATCCTCATTTTTTTTCTTAAGCTTAGTACTTCCTAATTGTTTTCATGCTTAAATTCAAGGGAAAATTTTTATTAGAGATAAAAGAAAGTTTTTATTAAACAAATTTTCTCAAAAGTTGAGATTGTAATTGATTGATTCTAATTTTGAAATGACAAAAATCATATGCAAAATTGATTAAATAGACTTTACCTTAAATTCTTCATATTCAAAATCGCTTATATAATTGATTCTAATTTTGAAACGAAAAATATATCTGCAAAATTGATTAAATAGACTTTATCTTAAATTCTTCATATTCAAAATCGCTTATATGATTTCTTATAAACTTAAGGAATATTCAAATTCATAAATCACTTAATGAAATTAAAATTCATATTTTTATCAAGTATTTAAGGTGTTTTGAAATGTCAAAATTGCTTTGAAACAAAAAAAAATCAAATTAGAAGTTTTTTTGTTTTTTTTAATGAAAAGTTATAAGGATCAATCTTAAGAGTTAAAGAAGCGATCCTTTTAAAATAGAAGCTAAAAGATCCATTGTTACCTGTTAAAAATCAATCCCATTCTTTGAAAGATCGATCCCCTTTCACAAAATTCAAATTTTTATGCAACAAATGAAGGTGAGACCAATCCTCTCATATTGGGATCGATCCCAAGGTATCCTTTTGCGGTAACAGAGATAAAATTTCAGCAAAGCGACTACTTTTTTCTTAGTTAATGCTATGCAATGACACCAATGGGATTTATAGGTATAAATACACCATCTTTGGGTTATTTTTGTTGAAGAATTAAAGAAGAAACAAGATACAAGCTCAGATCAAACATTTTTCACATTTTTTCAAGTTTTTCATAGCATTTGAGCCTTTATTCGTTTTATATCGTAATCATATTTTATATTGTCTCATACACACTAAGCAATATCTCCTTATTAGATGTTTTCTTAGTTATATAGATTATTAAACACTCAAATCCTTAAGAGATAGGGATGTTATATCATAGCATTTTATTTATCTAAGCCTTTTAAAGATATAAATGTTATATCTTAGCTTTCAAAAAGTAGTGTTAGTGGTTTTATCTAAGTTTTTGAAAGATATAGAGGTTATAACTTAGCCTTCAACAAATAATTGTATTGGTTAAATTGAATAATGATTGAACTCCTTAGCAAGCTAAGGGATAGGAAGTAGGCACCAAAAGGAAGGGTAGAACCTTTATGAATCGAGATTACAATTATCTTTACCTTTTATTCTTTATTTTTATTGCATCTATTTTCAATTAAATATATATGAAATTGTTATCATCCTAATATATGGTATACTTCTTTCGAAAGTTTATTTTGTGACAAACATTTTTAGAAATCCAATTCATCCCATCTTGGATTTTTCACTCTAATTGAGCTAACAACCTATTTTACTTTTAAGTATGTTTATTATTTAAATTTGAAGAATTATTATTCTAAAAAAAAGGATTGAGAACTTAATGATACAATTAGAACTCTTAGGTAAATGAATTGATTAATAAAAGAACAAAGGCTAAGTAGCCAAATAAGTCCCTAAACTATACCAAAAAAGTCAATTAAGTCTCTAACTTTTTATTACATTTAAATAAGCTCCTGAACTTTTATTTTGAGTCAAATAAGACCTTCTCACTAATCGTTGACTAATTCCGTTAGTCAACGGTATAGTTAACAATTTTATGTCACATCATCTGCCATGTGGTAAGTTAACGTGCCATTTTGATGGCATCAATGCCACGTGGCATTAAATGTTGTTGAATAGGATTTGTGTGTTTACCTTTTTGTTTAGCCACATGTCTAAAAACTTTTGGTTAAGAATTTGAAAAAAAATTGAAAAACACATAATTACCTTCTTCCCTAATTTGTTGAAGAAACGTTTGTGTCTAAATAAACTAAATCATTTGATCTAGGGTTTAAACCCAAAACTTAATAAATTATCAAATAAATCTTTCTCGCCAATTGAAGCCGTTTTAATATTTTACTGCCCAAAGAAACAAAATTCCATTAGAAGAAGTAAGTTACAACATTAATTCCTGGAGAAGAAGTGAGTTACTCTTTTCCTAAATTTTTATATACTATTCATAGTTTATGTTTTGCAATAATTGTAGGAGGAGCATGGTTCTACATATAAGATTTCATAGAGATTTGATCGACTAACTATTATACTTTAGTAAATTTGTTAAAAAATATATTTAAAGAATTAGGAGTTAATTGAACAGAAGAGTACTCTTTTAAGACTTGGCTTTTCGAGGTAGAAAAGGCTTGTTGCTAGAGTGACTTGTTTTCAAGTCTTGGGACTGGTACCAAGATTTGTGACTTATGGCTTGTATCAATTTGTTAGTAAGATGTTTCCAGACTGTTACTCTGAGTTTTTTTCTATTTAAACATAATTCAATCTGTTGCTTTTGTAGTCTCATACCTCTATTTTCTCATGTGTTTCTATTTTTTTGCTTAATTAGCTTTTTTAAAAAAAAAATATGGAGAAATGTTGTTTTACTGAGATTGAGCAATTAATTGTACTTCAAGTCCCATATTGTTAGTGAGATGGACATGGGTGACCTCTATTTTCTTATGTCTTTTGTTTTTTTTTTAAAAAAAACGCTAAATAATCAAATAAACCTTTAAACTATATAAAAAAAATCAATTAAGTTCCTATACTTTTACAGCATTCAATTAAGCCTTTAAATTTTTATTTTGAGTTAAATAAGCCTATTTTGCTAATGGTTGATTAACTTCTATTAGTCAACGTTATAGTTAGCACTTTTATGTCACATTATCTATAACATGACTTGTTGACATGTCATTTTGATTACGTCAATGCCACGTTGATGATGTAACAATAAAACTTGTCACCTAGAAATTGTGTGTTTACCTTTTTACCACACTACGTGTCCAAAAATAATTGGATGAAGAATTTGAAAAAAATTAAAAAACAACCAAAAAACATCAAACTAAGTCTTCATTATCATCTTATTCAGTTTGTTAACTTGTTTTTGTTGAATATTTCTTTATAGCATAGGACAAGAAAATCCAATCAAAAGAAAGCTTTGTCAAAGGAATAGAGAAAGTAGAAGATCAAAAATAAAAAGAGAAAATTGTGAGGGATAACCTTCCTTAATAAGGTCATTTCAAAAATAACCATCAAAATATATTTAATTATTTTTAGCCATATTTAGCCATGACTTGACAAAAATATCCTTGAAACTATTTCAAATAAATTAAACCATTCATCACAATTTCTCCCCATCTATGCTTTCGATTTCTCTCTCTCACCATCCATCTCTCTTTAATTTTATTGATTTCTGTCTTCGACATTCGACTGTTATGCTTTCGATTTCTCTCTCCCATGCTTTCAAGACACCAAGCGATGGTTTTGATGTACTTGGGGTAGGTGGTTATTTGGGAAATTTGATTTTTAGGTATTTTGGATGAAACTAAAACAATATAAATGATCACAGATGTTTGAAATAGCTTTTAATTAGATCAATTTGGGACCTAGACACCAATAAACTCAAGAATTTGAAATTTATAAACTTAAAGTTTTAAAGGAAATTTTTTCGATTTTTAGTCAAAATAGGTGTTTTAGATAAGAAAATTTGTGTTTTGATTTATGAAAACATGTTAGAAACAATTTAATCGGTGCCAAATTATCAAAAAAAAAAATTGAAGAGAGTTGAGAGGATTTGATCGTATGTAACAAAAACATTTTAAGCATTAAAGTATAATAAAATTTTTTTGAACATGGCGTGTAACAACAATATTATTTCAATATGGCATTTAATAACTACATTTTTTTAACATGGCGTGTAACATGTTTTGTACATGGCATGTAGCAACAATATTTTTTTTTCAACATGGCATTTAACAATCTTTTTTTAACCATGATGTGTAACATGTTTTTGTACATGGCGTGTAATAACAATATATTTTTTTCAATATGGTGTGTAACAATCATTTTAACCATAGTGTGGAACATATTTTTATACATGGCATGTAACAAGAATATTTTTTATCAACGTAGTGTATAACAACCTTTTTTAACCATAGCATGCAACATGTTTTTGTACATGACGTATAAAAAATAATTTTTTTTTTCAACATGGCATGTAACAACCTTTTTTAACCATGATGTGTAACATGTTTTTATACATGGTATGTAGCAATAACATTTTTTCAACATGGTGTGTAACATCATGTAATGGCATGTAACATCACTAAGGGTAATTTTGTGCAACTTGATTAAAAACAATTAAAATTATAAATTGGACTATTTTCAAAAATATCTTATCTTTTAGTGTTATTTTTTAAAAGCCCCCAAATAAAAATGTACAAGCACCAAACCCCTTGTTTTTAACTTTATGTTTATCTCTTTGCTTTCATTCATATTCCTTTTGTTTTTTTTGTTACCATTTTTGCTCTCTCCAACAAGGTCCTTATTTGCTTTCCTTTTGTTTTTTTGCGAATAATGGTTGAAAAGCTCACCTTGTTTTTTCCTCATTCTTTATGTTTTATTAGAATGAAGATAGGCTTGTGGTGGGGCAAAAGCGAAAGCAAAGGGAGGACTTTGTTTCAAGAATCGTGATTACTGTAAATCTATCTACAAAGAGAATTGAAGGAAGATTGGGCTTTTTCATGGGAATTCTTTTGAAGTGAATGGGGTTTGTTGGTGTAAAGAGGGTTCTTGTGATAAGAAGAGGAAACGTTGCAAACAAGTAAGGGATGTACCAGAGGTGACGGAGAGAAAGATTAGAGTAGTTCTTGAAGTACTGAGTGTCATGGTAAGTGGAAGAGAACACGACGAGAATAAGTATTTTGAGTGAGAATAAGCTAGAAAGAGAAGCTTTAAGTGAGAATAGGTAGTTCTGAAAGTGAAAAGTGCCCTCATTGAATTGTGAAGGCTTTATATAGAGTGCCAATAGTAACAATTACAAAAAAAAAGGTTTTAATACATGTAATGAATGATATTGTTAAGGAGAGTTTTAGTGTTAGGTAATCGTTACTAAGAGTTAATATCGAGTAACGATTAGAAACCCGTTATGTGACTATTAAAGTAATTAGATGTAATAAGACTTGTTTTAGAGTAAAAGCTAACAAAATAAAGTTGTACGTGAATAGGTATAAGAGAAAAAGCTGTACGTGAATAGGAACAAAAGAAGAAGCTGTATATGAACAGGTACAAAAGAATAAGGTAACAGAGAGAAACACTTGTACTTCACAAAAAGGTTAAGAAAAAGACCTCTAAACTACCTCCATATTTGAGCCATCAAGCCAAACTCTTTGGAACATCCTAAGATGAAAGTAACCCATGAACCTTGCCATTTATTTTGGATTATTTTCACTGTCATCTATGTGAAGTGATTATTTTATGTAAAGTAGTTATTCTAATTGTATTAGTTGCTCTACATAGAGTAGTGCTCCACTTATTCTAGTTGTTTCATGTGAAGTAGTAATTCACTTCTTTTAGTTATTCTGCGAGAAACAGTGCTTCACTTGTAATGGTTGTTCTCGTTATTCTCCGTACAATATTATGCTTTAAAGTAATTCTTTAGATAATAAGTATTAACCAAAATCAAGTATCTACATTTTGCCCTTTGCATAAGAATTCATGCTTAAAAATAAGTCTTATGCATTATATTGTAACACCTTAAGTAGTAACACCTCGAGTAGTAACTGTTACTATCTTGTGTAAAGTGTAATGCTAATATTTTATGTAATATTTGATTGATTGAGCAATAATATTTTTTTCATATAAAATAAGATGTTCAAGATACATATGATAAAAGGAAAGTTAATCTTTTTTATCAAAACCTTGATTTTATGTGCCTTATAAATATGAAGCTATTATAAACAATTTTCCTCATTCAAATTCAAAGTAAAGCAAAATATAGTTTAGAGCAAATTCGGTTCTTTTGCGAATCTTTTCAAGCAAGTAAGTTTTTCCTCTTCTTGTAATTTATTGTTTTTTTTCAAAAAAAATTGAATTTCTCTTACTTGTTGCCCCCTGTATGTACTTTTTAAAATTGAAATATGAGAAAAGAAAGTTTTTCAGGCATGAGATGAAGTTTTTTTTTATGCATATATAAAGCAAATAGATAAATTGTTTGATTTTAAAAGAAAAACTTAAAATAAGAATTATTTATGTTTTAAAAGAAAATTATCTTGCTAGGCAAATAAAAAAATCTTCTTGAAACAAGAATTTGTTTCGAGTCATGATTTATAATTTGTAGAAAAAAGAAATATGCAAAAAGCAAAAGTGAAAAACAAAAAAAAAAGTCAAGGAAGAAATTATTTTTTGGAATTTCGTTGACTTTTGCCCTCTTTGATAGAAAAGAAAATTTTCATAATAAAGAAACAAATAAAAGTTGAAATGGAAAAAGTAAATCAAAGCTGGCACATGTCAACTTTTCTTTTTGTTTCTTTTTTTATTTGTTAGCAGCACAAGTTGTGTTTTTCCTATATATATATATATTTCTTGGCCTTTGTTGTATTAAAGCTCCACTCATGCCGCGAGCTTTTTACTTTGGAGCTCGCGGCATAAGTCATGAGCTTTTAGCTCTTTAGTAAAGCTTCTTTAATTTAATTTTTTAAAATATTATTTTTCTTTAATTTTATTTATTTGTTATTTTTTATTATATATATTAATAATAAAATTTATAATTTTGATAAATTTTATTGTTTTACTTTGTTGGTTTTTTATATTTATTATTTTTTTGACAAATGCAAAAATAATAAAAATTATTACATATGTATTCTTATCTCTTTTTTCATGATCATGTTTTTAGGCTTTTCTTTCCATCTTCCTCTATGCCTAGGATGCATTTCCCTCTGAAGATATATTATGGTGAGTCTAGAAGGGCTACAACAAGGAAAAAGACCACTGCACATAAAAGAAAAAATAACGATTCCAAAATAATTCCCCAAAAAAGATTAGAGTAGGAAAGAGTGGTGAAGTTGCTCTTGTCCCTGAAAACTGAGAAGGTAAAATTTTTAAAAAAAGTGAAGAAGATCATTTTTGGAAAGAAGTTCATGCCAAATAGGTTGAAAAACATCCCTCTGAACTTGTTGGATATGATTGAAATTGTCTATACTCAGAAGCACCTCCTCATAAAAGAAGTGGTATTCCAAGACTATCCATTCTAAAGTTCAGGTTTGAGCGTGGTGAGTTTCCACTTTCTGTTACTAAACTAGGGTCCAATTCTCAATTTGTTCATGGCTGGGATAAGTGGGTAAATAAGGTGTTGAAGAATCCTAGTTATATTAAACTTCTCTCATCTGCTGGGATACTTGACGCTGCAAGTGTCATTTCCAAGCTCAATATTTATATAAAAAAAAAAAGATGGATGTATGGCGTGTTATTCTTGCTAGATGAAGCACTTTTTCTCGTACTATCATTACAACATTAGGGGAATTCACTTTCACTCTAAAAGATGTGTTTGTTCTCTTAAAACTTCATTGTATTGGGAAGCATGATTTTCACTCTATCAAGCTTTTTGAAGAAAAAGTATGTATTCGAGACTTTTTTTTATCTACTCAAGAGTTTGAGTAAAATTTCAAAGATTGCACGATTCTCCAATTAGATAGGATAAAAAGTTTAATGCTAAAGGGATTAAAATTGGTTCTCCTGAGTACCCAAACCATAAGCACGAGCTAGTGGCTTTAATAATCTTTTGGTTCACATGACACATACTCCCCAAGTGTCCAAATGATGTTATTTCTGTTGGTCCCAATAATATGTGCTAAAGGGTGGTGAATAGCACAAATCTGCTCTTGACAAGATGAGGAACTAATTTTCAGAACAAAGAAAATAAAAACAGAGTAGACAATGCACAGTAATTTATAGTGATTCAGTCCAAGACCTACATCCACTACCTTGATTATCCAACCAAGGATTTTCCAAATAATCCACCAAGAGTGGTGAAATTCACAAACTTTCACCAAGCTTTACAATGGCTTTTACCAGGCTAAGCCAAAACCTTTTACACTAGTTTTTCACGGGCTAAACTAAAATCCAACACCTAACTTTTCAAGGCTAAGTTAGAACCTTAACACATTCAAGCTAACCTTGCTTGAAACAACCACTTAGAGTGAATCCCACACTCTAAGAATACAAGAAGAGAGGTTAAAGAAAGTACCTATGATCACAAGTTAATCTAAATGGTACAAGGTTGAGTGCAGAATACAAGTACAAAGAATGGGCGTTAAGGTGCAGTAGGGTACAAGAGAGATTTTTTGGTTTTTCAGCTCTTATGTGACTCAAATCTCTCTAATACTTCTAAAAACTAGTTTCCAACTGTTGGAAGACCTTTTTATACTTGGAGAAACATCTCTTATGGGAGTTTGATAGTTTTTTAGCCCTTGGAGGTAGTTGGGAGTCGATTCTAGCCGTTATTCTGTCTTTTAGTGCATATTTCAAACTTACAGGCAGAATGCTTTTAGTCGACTAATTGATATCTTAGTCGACGAAGTCGTCTCTATTTTCTACTCCTTGTCTCTGGCAGTTTTGGCAGTGTGCACTTAGTCGACTAACCAATTTCTTGGTCGACTAAGTTAGTTCTGTCTCTCAATATTCTTCAGCCTGCCATTTCTCTAAGTTAAACTTTAGTCAACCAACATTCTTCATTATTCAGCCAAAGATCTTTCTTCTTCTTGATCCCATTTTTCTTTATTTTTTATGGTTTTTGATATACACATTTGAAGGGTTGATTCATTATTTCCATATGACTTTTAGTCTTGCACACTTAGGTAGAAATGTTAGACACAAATAAAATGGGAATGTTTTATTATCATAAAAAATTAATGGAGCCAACAATCTCCCCCTTTTTGATGATGACAAAACATTCCTTGGTTAACAACGCAATATCCTTTTTATTCTTTTTGATTTCAGCAGATAATGAGTATTACTCCCCCTAAGTGTGTGCTTATTTAGCTTATTCAGTTCAATAGATTTTATTCATGAAAAAAATGTCACTATAAATTCAAAGTGTATATATATGCAGA
Organism: Theobroma cacao; assembly: GCF_000208745.1. Taxonomy (NCBI): domain Eukaryota; kingdom Viridiplantae; phylum Streptophyta; class Magnoliopsida; order Malvales; family Malvaceae; genus Theobroma; species Theobroma cacao. Next base: position 7,088,709 of record NC_030852.1, read on the forward strand.
TCTTTTAAGGGAATTTATAGCAGATGAATATTGATAGTTTCTCATCAACATTTCAGCAGTATTTGTCAACAACCTATACAATTTTGTCTATATCGTTCATTATTCAACTGATATACTATATACAGCATCCATATCCATCCATAAGTATAATTCATGCTAAAGATCAGTAATCAGTATACAAATCTCATCATCAGCGCAGTGATAGACTTTTATCAACAGCAGTTGAAATGTCATAAGTAGCAGGATATCAGCAAGCATTCAATTATTAGCATCAAAGTACTATAAACATATCAGCAAAATACCATAAGCATCTATAGAAATATCAACTGCAAAATTACAGTTAAGTGTTTGATTGCCATCATGGCATAACCAGTAGGAAAACAAAAACAACAGTTAATATTCCTAAAATGCCCCTTGTTCATTTTTGATAATTCCTGGTACCTCTACCTTAATATTTTTTTTAATTTATTCTCTAGTTCCTGCACCCCTGGTTTTGCCATTCTACTCCCCTTTTTTGTCAGCATCAAATCAAAGGGTTTCTAGTCATTTGAGGTGTTAGAAGGTGAGGATTCAGTGCCATAAAAAGGATTTAGAGGAAAAGGAGAGGGTTTTCTTGTAATGATTTTTTAGGGGAAGGTTTTGGTGAGGATTTGTCAAAGACATTGACTGGATCCTAAAGAGAAAAGACGGAGCTGGTTTGGATTTCTCTGCCAATCGAGAATATTTCCTTCTCTTGAGAAATGTTATCTTTTGGCCATAGTTTTCTTCCTTATCTGTGGTGCTGCAGTGGTTTTTTTCTCTTGTGATGCTACAGTGACATTTTGTTTCTCTTTGCCAGATTTTGCTTTCACTTTAGAAGTTGGTGCAGGTGCATCTTGTTGACTTTTTGCCTTGGCAGCTTCCATTGCAGTCCGTTTCTCAGCTTGCTCTTCCCTAACTATTTGGTGGAAATTTTCAATGATGGATATCTCTTCTGTATTTGGAGGGGAGAGCTACTGTTTCTCAAGAACATGTTCATCCTCGAAAGCTATCACTTTTGTCCCTTTATCTGATTTGTCCTTGCTCTGATGTCTAGGTGATGGTGTCTTAATTGGTTGATCAACACCAGGATGAGAATCCTCTGTCTGAAGGACAAGGCTGGCAGTTCTGTAAGTGGACCTTCAGCTTGAATTCCATGACTCGCACCATGAGGAGCATACCCTTCTGCTTGCATAGCTGACCCTTCAACACCTTGTTGTGCTGGTGCAACACTTGGGGTTTCAGAGGAATCTGCAACAGCAGGTTCAGAGGACACTTTTTCTTTTCTCTTTAGTTCATTCTCAAGTTCAGCAATTTTCTCTTTAATTTTCTACAATTTGGCTCCTTGATCAATGAGCTTTCTATCTATCTTTATTAAAAGATTGAAAATCATTTCACTAGAAAATTGTGAGGATGGTGCCTCTATTGGTGCTGGTATTGCAGAAACCTTGGGTGTTTTAGTAAATTTTTCACCATCGAGCTTGTAACCTATCTTAGGTAGACTACCTAAGTAGATAGCCTGGTCTCTACTCTTCACCATATCAAGTTCATATCTTTTTGCCCAGACACCTTTCTTTTGCACTAAGGATGTAATCACATTTCCATAAGGTAGATTGATTTTCTCAAGTTTGCATGCACCTCTCATCTTTTCAATCACAAATATGCCTACATTCAGGGCAACCTCGTTAAAAAGCATGTTCCATCAGCCAAAGATCTTGAAGGCTGATGTAACTCAAACTCCCACTTCTGCCATGAATATTAACTGCCACAAAGTAGTGCAAAATCCTTATTTGGGGATTGGTTATCAAATCAGCATTGCTTTTTGATGAATATTTCTCCTTTCTTCCAGTTATGATTTCCCATAATGAGGATGGGTCATATTTTTTTGGAAATTCAAATTCTCCCATCTCACATTCAACTTTCAGCAGATTACCAAGATCATCAACAGTGACCACAAATTCTTTTTCATTCAAGAATACATTCAGACCTTTTCAATATAATCATCAAAATCATCTAATTCTTCTTCTTCTAAAGCTATACTGGCATAAAACTCCTTCACTAGGCTTGCACTATAGGATCTATTCCTAAAAGTGCTATATTCTTTCAATTTCAAATCCTTAAAATAATCTGATAAGCCAGTATGAATTTTTGGATATTCACTAAAGCTTTCCCAATCTATATATTTCCCGTAGGTAATGGGAGCATTTTCTATTTTTCTAAACCTTTCCTCATGTATTTCTAAACTTAGAAGAAAAAGAAGTACATTTCTTGGGCGTTGTCTTTTTATCCTTCTTCGTCCCTGATTTCTGTTTCTTCTCTTTTTGTTTTTCAGATTTCTCAATTGTTTAAGTAGTCCCAAATTTCTATTTCTTCTCCATCACTTTTATTTCTGATCCTTCTTCCATTGGTCTTTTTCCCTTCTTCTTTTCAGTAATTTCTCTACTTCGAGAAGTTTTTGCCATTCTGATTCTGAAAATTTCTGACTTGGGTTCGAGGGTTTTGGTTTTGGTGTGAGTCGATTTCAAAAGCAAGAATGTGGAGAGAAAAGGGTTTCGGTTTTAGATTTTTGAGTTTCAAGGGAGAGAAAATGGAGAAAAAGAAGTTGTTAGCAATTTTAATTTCTCTTAGAAGATAGTTCACCTCCCCCTTAAAAACTACCTCACTTTATTTGCTTAAAAATTTTAAAATTCGCTCTAAATTTTGGTTATTCCTTTAGGCGGCTGTTCTTCTTTTTTTTATTGCCCGGTACACATTATTTTATTCTTTCTCCATTTAATTGACTGAGTCTTATTATTTAAGACTAACAGGGCACTTTTAGTTGACTAAGATTCATCTTAGTCGACTAAATGCATTCTGTTTTATGCGCATGAGCTAAAGATTTTCTCACAATTTCTGCAGACTAATCATACCTAGATTCCTTTTAATTTCACAGAATCTATCTTCATTCAGGGGTTTGGTAAAAATATCTGCTAAGTGATGCAAAGTATTTACAAATTCAATTTTAATATCACCTTTCATTACATGGTTTCTAACAAAATGGTGTCTAATCTCAATGTGCTTTGTCCTAGAATGTTGCACAGGGTTTTTTGAAATATTAATTGCACTTGTATTATCACAGTATATCGGTATGTTATGCATTAATAACCCATAGTCCTTTAGTTGTTGTTTAATCCATAATATTTGGGCACAACAACTACCTAGTGATACATATTCTGCCTCTACTGTAGATAATGCCACTGAGTTTTGCTTTTTACTGGACCATGACATCAGCATACTACTTAGAAATTGGCATGTTCCACTAGTGCTTTTCCTATCAGTTTTGCTGCAAGCAAAGTCAGAATCTGAATATCCAACTAAGCTAAAAGTTGATTTTCTAGAATACCATATGCCTAAAGTTTGAGTTTCTAAGAGGTATCTAAAAATTCTCTTAACAGCTGTTAGGTATGATTTTTTAAGTTGTGACTGAAATCTAGCACACAAACACACACTAAACTGAATATTTGGTCTGCTTGTTGTTAAATAGAGTAGTGAACTGGTCATACCTCTATAGAGCTTTTGATCTACATTCTTTCCTTTTTCATCTAGATCAAGTTTGGTGGATGGACTCATTGGTGTTGAGATTGGTTTCAGCTTTAGCATATCAAACTTTTTGAGCATATCTTGAGTGTATCTTTCTTGGTTGATGAAGATTCCTTCCTCACTTTGCTTAATTTGAAGACCAAGGAAGTACTTCAACTCTCCCATCATGCTCATCTCAAATTTACTTTGCATTTCTTTGGCAAAGTTCTTGCATAAAGCTTCATTAGTTGCACCAAATACAATGTCATCCACATATATTTGTACAACAATTAAATCATTTAAGTATCTTTTAATAAACAATGTCGTATCAATGTTGCCTCTAACATAACCTTTTTCAATCAGAAATTTTGAATGCCTCTCATACCAAGCTCTAGGAGGTTGTTTCAATCCATACAAGGCTTTATAGAGTTTGTAAACATGGTCTGGTTTTTCAAAATCTTCGAAACTTGGTGGCTGTTCAACATACACTTCCTCTTAAATGAATCCATTTAAAAATGCACTTTTTACATCCATTTGGTACAATTCAAATTCATGAAGCATGTAAAAGCTAACAATAACCTTATGGCTTCAATCCTACCAACGGGTGCAAAGGTTTCATCATAGTCTATTCCTTCCTCTTGGTTGTATCCTTGGGCTACTAACCTAGCTTTATTTCTAGCTACATTTTCTTGCTCATCTACCTTATTTCTAAACACCCATTTTGTGCCAATAATAGGGTGATTTGAAGGTCTAGGTACCAATAACCATACTCTATCTCTTGTGAATTGGTCAAGTTCCTCTTGCATGGCTATTATCCAACTTTCCTCATTTTTAGCTTCTTCAGAACTTTTAGGTTCAATTTGTGATATGAATGCTAAAAATTCACAAGTTTTTCTTGTCGCTCTCTTAGTTCTAACTCCCTGTGAAATGTCACCTATAATTTGATTTTGTGGATGATCTCTTTCAAATCTCCAACTCCTTGGAAGGTCACTATGTTCATTTTTTGTTCTTTGCAAATTTTTTAAAGGTGAAGTTTCATTTTCCATTCTAAGTGAGCTTTCTTCATTATTCTTATTGTTCTCTAAGCTCATTTCTTCTATTTGTTTTTCTAAGATTTCTACATCATCATCATCATCAACATGAATTTCATTTTGTAAAGCATTTGACTCATCAAAAACTACATGGATCAATTCTTCAACATTTAGAGTCTTTTTGTTGAAAACTCTATAAGCCTTGGAGTTTAATGCATATCCTAAAAATATTGCCTCATCACTTTTTGCATCAAACTTTCCTAAAGGCTGTTTTTCATTGTTTAATATAAAACATTTACAACCAAAACTCCTAAGGTGAGAAATGTTTGGTTTCCTACCCTTGTAAAGTTCATATGGTGTTTTAGATATCATGGGTCTTATTGAGACTCTATTAAGTATATAAGCTGCAGTGTTTACAACCTCAGCTCAAAAATATTTTGGTAGGTTATTCTCACATAACATAGTCCTAGCCATTTCTTTTAAGGTTTGGTTTTTCCTCTCTACTACTCCATTTTGATGAGGTGTTCTAGGTGCAAAGAAATTGTGATCCAATCCCTTTTCATTGCAAAATTTCTCAAATTCATCATTTTCAAATTTTCCTCCATGATCACTCCTTATGCTAACTATGGCTAGTCTTTTTTCATTCTCTACTTTCCTAGAATGACTTATAAAAGCTGATATAGCATCATTCTTATGAGCAAGAAAATAAACCCAAGTATATCTAGAATAGTCATCAACTATTACAAAGCCATAAGATTTTCCTCCTAGACTAGTTGTGCTTATTGGACCAAATAGATCAATGTGTAACAATGCAAGAGGTCTAGATGTTGACACAATTTTCTTAGTCTTGAAGGATGTTCTAACTTGTCTTCTTAGTTGGCAAGCATCACATATTTTATCATTTTCAAATTTTAAATCCGACAACCTAACAACTAAGTTCTTTCTAATCAATTTTGACATAGTATGCAAGCTTACATGTCCTAATCTCCTATGCCATAACTAGCAGTCATTTTCAGCATTTGCAACAAGGCATATTTAACTATTTATTTCAAGATCCTCAAGAAAAACAACATACATATTCTTCAATCTTTTTCCTATAAATGACACATTGTTTGTACCTATGTCTATTACTTCACACTTATTTGAATCAAAACATACTTTAAATCCTTTGTCACATAATTGACTAATACTCAATAAATTATGCTTCAACCCTTTAACTAACAACACATGACTAATTTGAGTTTGGGAGTTCTTACTATCCGTACCTATCCCATGAATTCTACCTTTTGAATCATCACCAAAGGATATGGTACCTCCATTTTTTTTGTCTAGCTAAGCAAACATCATTTCATCTCCTGTCATGTGCCGTGAACAGCCACTGTCCATATACCAAGGCTGTTTCTTCTTGAGTTAAGCTCTTGAACATGTCTCCTTTAAGTGCAACTCAACCTACAAACCAAAATTTCAGTTTTTCTTTATAGGTACCCATACTTTGATGGGTCCTTGAGTGTTAGTTGCAATATAGGATCCTTTAGGGACCCAAATTTTTCTAACTTTCTACAGGTTACTTTTCTTAAAGCAGTCATATGAAATATGTCCATGTTTTCCATAACTATAACATCTAGATGATGCAAAAGCAGAATTCTTCTTGTGGTATGCATTTCTTTTTGGAGTTTCATTTTTTAAACATTTGAGAGCTATGTTTTCATCAAGTAATTTTTGCAAAGCTTCAGATTTATTATCCAGCTCTAGTTTTAAAACTTCAAAATCTGTTTTTGAGTGTTATAATTCAATTTGCAGAAAACTTCTTTACTCAAGAACAAAATTGAACTCTTGTCTCATCTTATCCAAATAATTTTCAAGAGATGTAGCCTTTTTCTTTAATGTTTTTGTGTTTTGAAAAAAGTTTTTCAAATTCATCATAAAGACTATCATACTCATCTTGTAAATCATCAAAGGAAATATCATAGGGGGATGAGGATACCTCTGTTTCATCATCTTGTGCCATCAAATAGAGGTTTGCTCTTTCCTCAGGTTTTTCATCTTTAGCTTCAGAGATTGATGTGTCACTGTCCAACCATGCAGCTGTTACCATTGCTTTCTTGGATTTCTTATTTTTCTTTGGAGTTTCATCTTTCAGCAATGGACATTTGAACTTGAAGTGACCAAATTTCTTGTACTCGTAGCAGATCAGCTCCTTTTTTTTGTTGGAGTCATTTTTGTTTCTGAATTTCCATAAAGCACCTTGATCTTTTCTGAATCCTTTTCTAACTAGTCTCCGGTTTCTTCTGCTCATAAGCTTTCTAAATTTCCTTGAAACCAAAGCTAACTCATCATCATCACATGACAACTCTTCCAACTCTTCTTCAAGGATGCTAGCTTTAAGTGCAATGCTCTTTTCCTTTTCTTTTGCTTCCCTCATATCTTCTTCTTCTTTTTCTTTAAGCTCTAGCTCATGTGCAAGGAGAGAGCCACAAATCTCATCTAAGGTAATAACATTTAGGTCTTTGGCCTCTTGGATTGCAGTCACTTTAGGCTTCCAAATTTTTGGTAGGCTTCTAAGAAGTCTTTTAACTATTTCATGCTCAGGTATTGGTTTGCCTAGCTGACTCAATTTATTTGTAATGTTTTTAAATCTATCAACATGCTAGTGATGTCTTCACCAGGCTCCATTTTGAGCATTTCATAGTTATGTGTCAAGAGAGCAATTTTGGACTCCTTGACTTGAGAAATCCCTTTATGGATTATTCTAAGTTCGTCCCACACTTGCTTAGCTGTTGTACAACTTGAGACTTTGTTGAATTCAGTGGGGGTCAAGGCACAATGCAATGTATTAATGGCCTTAAAATTTGTTTGAACTCTCTTTGTTTCAGCCTCAGTCCATTCAGACCTTGGCTTTGGCATCAACTCATTTGTACTACATTTAAGGTTGAGGGAATAAAGGGTCCATCAGTTATGACGTCTCACATTTCATAATCTATAGCTTTAATGTAAATTGACATCCTAGTGCTTCAATAAGGATAGTTAGAGCCATCAAACAGAGGTGATCTGTTTATTGATTGTCCTTCAGCAACTATGGATTTTTGTTGAGCCATGACCCAAAAGGTGTTAGACCTTAATAACAGGGAACTAGCTTTCATACCACTTGTTGGTCCTAATAATATGTGCTAGAGGAAGGGTGAATAGCATAAATCAGCTCTTGACAAGATGAGGAACTAATTTTCAAAACAAAGAAAATAAAAATAGAGTAGAAAATGCACAGTAATTTATAATGGTTCGGTCCAAGACCTACATCTACTACCTTGATTATCCAACCAAGGATTTTCTAAACAATCCACTAAGAACGGTGAAATTCACAAGCTTTAACCAAGCTTTACAATGGCTTTTACTAGGCTCAGCCAAAACCTTTTACAATAGTTTTTCATGGGCTAAACTAAAACCCAATACCTAACTTTTCAAGGCTAAGTTAGAACCTTAACACATTCAAGCTAACCTTGCTTGAAACAACCACTTTGAGTGAATCCCTCACTCTAAGATTACAAGAAGAGAGATTAAAGAAAGTACCTATAATCAAAAGTTGATCTAAAGGGTACAAGGTTGAGTGCAGAACACAAGTACAAAGAATGGGCGTTAAGGTGCAGTAAGATACAAGAGAGATTTTTTGGTTTTTCAGCTCTTATGTGACTCAAATCTCTCTAATACTTCTAAAAACTAGTTTCCAACTGTTGGAAGACCCTTTTATACTTGGAGAAACATCTCTGATGAGAGTTTGACACTTTTCTAGCCGTTGGAGACAGTTGGGAGTCAGTTCTAGCCGTTATTCTGTCTTTTAGTGCAAATTTCAAACTTGCAAGCAAAATGCTTTTAGTCAACTAACTGATATCTTAATCGACTAAGTCATCTCTATTTTTTGCTCCCTGTCTCTAACAGTTCTAGCAGTGTGCACTTAGTCGACTAACCCATTTCTTGGTCGACTAAGTTGGTTCTGTCTCTCAATATTCTTCAGCCTACCATATTTCTAATTTAAACTTTAGTCAACCAACATTCTTCATTATTCAGCCAAAGATCTTTCTTCTTGTTGATCAACCATTTTTCTTTATTTTTAATGGTTTTTGACATACACATTTGAAGGTTTGATTCATTATTTCCATATGACTTTTAGTCCTGCACACTTAGGTAGAAATGTTAGACACAAATGAAATGGGAATGTTTTATTATCATCAAAAATTAATACAGCCAACAATTTCTTCAATAGTTGTTCTTTTAGCAATAAAAATTGTCAAGGGAGTACGTTTTCCTTTTGCTCCACTATATTTAGGATCTCTATATAAAAGACTTGACTTGTACTGACTTAAAACTATTTAGTCAGCTAGGCATTATAAAGTTTTGGCTTATGTAAATGCTTCCTTCATTCAGATGTTCCTATGGAAAAGGTTTGGTACTTGTACTCCTATGCCCAATACATATCCTTTTAGTTCTTTTTTTGTGAATAACCTTTTATCGAGGAACATATATAGAGCTTGGGTGTGGCATGATCGATTACCGAAGGGTAATGTTCCTAAAGTGATGGATAGGACAAAAGAATTCAATCCCAAACCTTATGTGTAGCCTATAAATGGATTTTGTGATCTTGAAATTTATTATGACTACCATCCTCTACAACCAAGAAGAATGAGCTCACGAGATATTAACTTTCGTATATGGGTTCATAATTCCCAACTGCTTTTTATGATTGAGAGTTGTTGCTTTGTTGGAGATAGAGACTTTCGGTTTGTCGAGGTGTATTCTCCTTATAGAGTGATATGTTAATTTGGATTTGACCAATCAGCTCTGCTTGACTCTTTTTCATCTATCAATTTTTCTTTTTATGTTTCTTCATTTCTCATGGTCGGAATTCAACTCCATTTAGATAAACTTAAGAGTTGTACTATCTCAACTTTTGATAGTGTCATGACCCGATACTCTCCTCGAGCCCGTGACAACCGTCGCGATATCCCGATAGACATTCATTACCCTGATTGCCAACCGAAACCTCGCAAGGCTTAATCTCAGTTTTCACACCTCCCCTGTGAGCAATAATTACTAAATATCATATTTTAAAAGATTATAAGCTATTTCCCAATCAAAACAATAATAAAAAATATTTTCTGTCTCACAAGGACATTTTGGTCATTTTTTTCAAAGATTTTGAAACCTACTATAAATTTAATATATAGGGGAAAATACACATTTCATAACTAAAAACAAGTTTTTATGTCTAAAACATTCATTTAGGGTGAAATTGTAGCTAATAGAATAGAATAAAAATATTAAATGAAATATTTCATTTTCTTATAAAATAATATTTATAGAACTCTGTGTAAATAATTTTTGTTGCGTAAAAGCAAAATAAATCCATACATACAGTAACACAGATAACTAGAGTATGTGACCAAAGGTAACAAAGGCTGTGGACCTACGATTTCTGAAGAGGCGAGTCCAATAATAACTCTCGACGTAATCAGCTATTTACAAACTGTCCTAATCCTAGAATGAGTGAAAAGGAGGGTGGTGAGTTTATATAAATTCAGTGAGTAAACAAACATCATCTAAAATATCTAAAGTTGAGTAAATTGAGACAACTTAAAATAGTTCTTCGTACTATGATTCATAACGTTACAAACTCATTTCAACTAAATAAAATAATTTCATCACTCAAATAATCAACATGGCTTATGAATTTCTTAAAAATTTAGCTCGTGCCAAAACTCATTCTCGGGGATACCTTGGCCAGGGCATCCAATTGAGTCAGCCAAGGCTGTTAAAGAAAAGTTCATATACGCATAAAACACATTTTTACGTTTAAAAGCATAGTCGTTCCTTGGCGTTGGCTGAGTTCACCCTCACGTGGTGGTTTAGCGTGTAGTAAACTCTAAAGCTTTACCTCAGGAGATACCCTCTGCGCCTCTCGTACCGAGGTAAAATATAACCGGGTTTACCGTGCCCCTCTCTAATAGGCTAGTCCACGAAAATCCGCCACTACAGTGACTAATCAATATCCCACCAAATCATTAAAAGTTTCGACAACATGACATGGCAATTATATTACTACCCAGCCTGTCAAGGCAAAACAAACAATTCATACAATTTCAACACAATTTTCAATTTAGCCATTCATGCCAATATCACCATAAACCATTCAATTCAAACCATAAATTTACAACACAATCAAACAATCTTCAATTACTCAATTTCTAAAATCATCATTCAATTTTAAAATGATTTATAAAACTCATTTCATTTAATCACATTTTACTTATAAAACATAAGGATTTACCATTTAAATTCATTTTTCTATAAAATCACAAAAACGAATAAAAACTACTTTAGATAATTAAGATGATAATAAGGTTACTCACAATATCGGGAGTCGAAGTACTCCTAGTCCTGGTCTTCGGGTACAATCTCCTTTCCTTTATCGGAAGTTTCACCACCTAAACATAATGCACAATAAGCAATTTACCAGATTTGTACTAAACCGGTATAAAACTAATTTAGGCTCTATATGAATGCATGAAATGGGATGCGAAATGTTCATATTATTATCTAAATATGGTGTTCTACGTAGCTTCAATTATGTATCGAAATAAAATGGTATTGGCCTAATTCGATTTATACACCGGTTAATTGGCCAATACATCCAATTCAACTCCAATTAACTTGATTCCACTTCCAACACTCCAAGTCATCAATTACAAGTTAAATAATATGTAATATCACAAAAATCCATCATCAATATCTTCCTTGTAAAATTCGGCCATTGAAGGTTTAGTGTAGAACATGTAATTTT
>NC_030852.1:7100766-7160120 GCF_000208745.1 Theobroma cacao
TTTTTGCCCTTATGTTCGAAAAATTGTCGAAATTAAAATTTTTCACTTCTCAAGCTCAAATTATGTTCCAAATAGTCAAACTTGATCAAAATTTCAACGACCATCCCAAATTTTCCCTCAGGTGGAAAAATGACCATTTTACCCCTACGTTATGAAAATTTCAATTTAACTCCAAATCAATCCCCAAACTCCGAATCACCATATTAAGTCATTCTAAGATTCAATAACTCTCAATTGCATCTTAAAATCTTTATTTGAACTAGTTCGAGGATTAAATCAACTCAGTTGTACCACTAGGTACACTACCATCTTTTGACGATTTTTTCGAGGTATTCAAGTATGCAAGCATGTTGTCAAATACATGAATGACATGGCAAGTATATTATAGAGTAAGGCTTGACAGATAGAGTTGGTATCCACACTTCTAGATGGTTTGCTTATTGGAGTGAATGTCTTGAAGAATGGAGATATTTCATTGTGCCATTAACTATTCCCAAGGCTCGTCTCTACACTTCTCATGTAAGTAACATTGATGTATCCTTGCGCTTGATTCTTTTTAAAAAGAAGAAAAACATAACTAAAGAAGAAGATACTGCTCTTCATGCTCTTACTCATCGAACAAAAGATAAACATGTCTATCGAAAAGTAAGTTCATCTTTTGTTTCTTATTCCACACTTTTTTTTATTCATTTCCTCATTTTGTTTGTCTTTTTCTTGTTTCTTTAGGAAGAATCAACTACAAGAGTAGAATTTAATTCAGTTTAACAGGAAGAAACTTCTTAAATAGAGACTAAGGAGAAATCATGTGACTTTAAACATAGTGATGAATCTGATGATGAGTCTGTTGACGTTGATAAGGCTAAAGTTGAGGGTGACCCAACTCGTTTTGATGATTTCATTGATTTGGGTGTTCTATTTCCTTCTCTTGTTCAAAGCTCCATTATGAACCAAGTATAAAAATATTACTATGTTACTTCAATTAATGTTAATCCATTATTTTTTTTTTAAATTAAGACCATTCTTACTCCTCGGGTTATTCAAGATGAGGTTGTTCCTGACACTAAGGCTATTCTTGCTGTTAAAGTTGTCCCTGAAGCTACTCCAAATCTTAAGGTTATTCATGATGTTGGAGTTGATATTGATGATGCTAAAGTTACTCCAATTAATCCTCGTGCTTCTTCCTCCCCATTGCCAAAACACAAAGATGCCAATAGTGCTTCTATCACTCAAGTAACACATACTGAACAGAGTGGTAGGAAAGTTGACTTCCATGGTTTTCAAGTCTTATTGGAGTATGTGGAATACTTAGAGCATGTTTTCATTATAAAGGGAGAGTTTTGGAGTACCTCATTTGTAAAGAACGTAGACATCATTTGCTTAATGATGGAAGTGTTAGGTAAAGTTTTAGCCATTTCCCATGCTCCATTAATGAGTACTTCACCAAAGGAATTGCAACAGATGTTACTGGATTTCGATGATGCTTGTAATGTTGGATCCTAGCTTAAGTGCGGTAGTGATTGTAGATCTAAAGCCAGGGTCTTTCTTAACAAGTCTTTCTTGGAAAATGAATTAGAAGATATTACAACAAAGATAGCTTTACTGAGAAAGCATTAAGCTGAAGTGCAAGAACAATTAGATATCTTTCCCAATATTAAGAATAGAAACTCTTCTCTATGGATAATCTAGTTGGCTAGGCTTTTGCTTCTCTTTTACTTTTTTTGAAAGCTCATTTGAGCTAGTACTTTACTATTGGTATATCAAATTTATTTTTCTTTTGCAATAATAATAATGCTATACACTTGTTGCGTACTTATTCACATTTCATTTTATTGTATGCAGCCAAAGGGTAACTAACTCTCAACTTTTCCTAAAAAAGATTAACTCTAACTTGACATGAATGAGATTAATTCATCCCTTTAAATAAGCAAGCATAAAAGTTGTGACTAATTTATGAGTAATAAGCTAAGGCCAAAGATGAGTGATGAAACTTGCTGCCAATAACATAATATCATTACAGCCAAATTATAAACGATAAAGTTAATGGCTGAAACATTAATGATAAATTAAGGTAAAAAAATGAGCGATATAGCTTGCGACCAATAATATAATATAATTGTAGCCAAGATATAAGCAATGAAGCTAGCGGCTAAAATATAAATAGTAAAACACAACTAATATAAAAGCGGTGAAGCTGCGGTTGGAATGCTTTTCATTTAAATACTCAAAATGACAAAGAATCAAATCATATATTTTGCATATAACAAAAAGTGAATTTGGAATCTCATACATGATACTTCTTTATATATTGAAAATTGATTAGAGCAATGATGGCATTGTTCTTCAGATTTATCAATTTGCAATATCCGCTCTCATTCACCTCATGAACAATAGATGGTCTTTCCCATTTTGGGCTGAATTTAGAAGTTGGGGTTCCGCTTCTAATATGCTCAACTACACATAGTACCAAATCACCCTCTTCAAAATTCTTATTGTCAATTTTTCACATACAAGTATACGTATCGAACAAGCAATATAGTGATAAAGTAGAGTATCGTTCCCATCGAGTTTTGTTCCTAAATTTTTACTAAGTACTAAAATCTTATAACAAATCAATCTTATTTAAGTAATCAAAATTTGTAGAAAATTAATCAAAACAAAATTAAAATAAACAAGTAATATAGTGATGAAGTAGAGTATCGTTCCCATGGAGATTTGTTCTTAAATTTGTACTAGGTACTAAAATTTTAGAACAAATCAATCTTATTTAAGTAATCAAAATTCGCAAAAAATTAGTTAAAACAAAATTAAAATAAACACTAAATTAACTAACAAACTAAATAAATTAAGAAAAACAGTATATTAAAAACCTAAGATTATGGGTTAATTCAACATTTCATTTGATACTAGCTTTTCTTGTTTTATATCTTTTCTTGGGTGGTTTTACAAACCTAGAATCTAAAGCTATGGACAAGTCTCCGTTGAGTTGTTTGTACAAATACCTAACTTAATTAGTTCACTATATGTCTATAGGAATTAATAAAACTAAGTTCATTAAGCAAGTGTCCTAATGTGGCTATGTATGGCAATTGACATATGTCTATTCGAATCGCGAATTAGATCACCTAAGTGACATGAATATACACTATTCAAACCTTAATCCAATCTTAAATCTCTCTGTCGAGTCTCAATTAGATTCATAAATCAGTTAATTGATAGCCAAGCAATCAACAACATTAAAAACAGATTTGAATATGCAAAACTACACCCATTCATGATAAATAAAAGAGAAACCAATATTCAAACTACATATTGAAATCCACCACAATCCTAGAAAGATAATTTAGCTCATAATAACAAATAAAAACAACATTCAAAGAAATTTATCCATGAATCCAAGTCAAAGAAAATAAAAGAAACACAAAAGTAGAGAAAGAATCTAAGTGTTAAAGCTTTGCAATCTCAATTCTCTCAAATTCTCTTGTTTTCTTGCTTTGTTCTTGGCTCCAAATCTCTAAAACAATTGCTTGCTAGCTCTCCCTTTAAACCTCTTAAAAAGGTCTCTTAAATAGGCTCTAAGTAACCTAATTTCAAAAATTCTATCAAATTTTTATTTTTGAAAAATCGTCCAACGCTGTGGCCTTGATTTCTTAGCATTACAGTGTTGGATTTTTGCTACAGTAGCACTGTGGTGCTACTTCTCCAGCGGTGCACGTTGAGTTCTCGAAAAAATATATGGTGAGTTTCCTTTCACCAGTGCTGCAGCGGTCTATCAACTTTGAACATAATTTTCACCTTGATTTATTCTAAACTAGGCAAAGTGGTAAACATAAAGTTTTAGCCCTGTCTCTTAAATTTCCAATCGCTTAATAATCATATCAATTGGACTTCTGAATTGAAAGATATCCTCCAAATACCACATCATATTCAATCTATGCATATTGCTACAGTGCTTTGATTTAAACAAATAGTTTTACCACTATCTGATCAAAACTGGAAAAAGTAGTAAATATAAAAGTTGTATCTCTTCCTCTTAATGTTCTATTGGTCTAAGAATCACTTCATTTAGAGTTTTGTAGAGAGAGATATGGTCAAAATACCCTTCTTTTTTTACATTTTCCACATTATCAAATTGACGAAAACACTAACGACTGGACCTAAGTGTTTAGCAAATTTTTTTTTTGGGCAAAATGTTTGGAAAACTAATGGAACTTCATATAATTTCGATCAAAACTTAGGGAGGTAAAGGTATTTTACTCATAGCAAAAATACCATTCCAGCCAATATATGAGAGGTAAAGTTTGTGACCAAACGAAAAGTGATGAGGTATGATCAAAAAATGAGCAATACAGCTTGTGACAAGTAGCAAAATGTGATTGCAACCAAAGTATGAGCAGTAAAGCTTGCTGTTGAAATAAAAGTGATGAACTATGGTTAAAGAATAAGTGATAAAGCTTGCAACCACTAATATAATATAATTGCAGTCAAAGTATAAGTGATAAAGCTAGCAACTAAATATGAATTTCTTTTCTTTCCAAATGTCAAATTTCAAAACATATAGTAATGAAGAGTCAAAGTCATAGAAGTATCATACACAAGCAGGAAGCGGGATGGTTTGGACCTTGTTGTTCTCAATCAGTAACTCTTCAACTTACATCTACCTGTGGAATATTTTACATAAATTTCTATATTCAAGAAGTGAATGACCAATTGTTCAATGATAATCACAGTACATTGGGTTAGACTTCTCTTCTATTGTTGGTGGTTGTGTAACATAAGGTAAGTTTACTTGTCCATCCCTGATCTATTCATGGAGAAGCGCTCTCACTCTATTTAGTGGAACTGAGAATGGTCAAGAAGAATCATTCTCCTTATTGGGCCTTTCCCTTATATCATCCGTTCTAGGATGTAAATTTGATTGTAAAGAACTTCTTCTTTCTTTACCTCTTCCTTAAATGTCATTTATCATTGGGGTATTCCTTTTATCAAAGTTAGTAGCTCTTTTTTTTCTAGGAATCAGATTGTTGGTTCTTTGTGCAACTTCCACCAAAGTAAAAAAGGTTGAAAGAGGTAAATTCTCCAAGTGTAGCCTGTACTCACCAATCATCATGCAAACCTTCACTAATTCCTTCTCATCATGAGACTTTTGTATGTCCAATACCCTTTTGACACCTCTCTTCAACTATTTCTTCATTACTTTGTTCCTCTAATCAAATAATAATTCAAGGCATGTATGTTCTTTGTTTACATAGCTGAATATTCAATGTTTGAAAACTTTTCTGATATTTTCTAATGATGCATGGCTTTTCACACAATTTACTACTTTTATAGGTTGAAAATTATGATTGAGACAATTTCAAATGCTTAACATTAAACTCAAGATATCATGCAACTTTTGTCAAATCAAAACATGATGTAACTCAATTCTAACAACTTTGGGTTTTTTGTCTGCTTAGTTTCTGTTGAGCTGAACTTTGGATTTTACACCATGTTCAAGTGTTATTTGTTTTCAAATTGCTCATGTTCATTTGTCCCTTGGGTTTGCCTTTATCATTTGCTTCTTTTTTTTTCAAGGTAAAATATCCCCATCCTTCAAAGTTTTAATTAAAATTTCAAGCGAGTCTATTAATATTTGAAATAGATACTCTACCTCAAGAGTGCAAACACCATTAATAAAGATTATGAAAAGACTAAAATGTTCTTTCTTTCTCTATTAATTTAAAAAATTATTATTATATTTTTTAAAAAATAAAAAAATAAAGAGCACCAATCAGTGCTCCCCAGCTCCTTCCTTAAGAAGCTCGATCGGGGCTCCCCAAGGGAGCTCCAGTGCTCCCTAGATGGGGGGCTTTTTTTCTTGAGTAATAAAAAAATTAATAAAATTATATAATACTAATTTTAAAAATTAATCAAGGGTAAAATTGTTTTTTTATCCTTATCATGTCATAAGTTGACGAAAATATTAGCGGTTAACTAACGGCTAGACTTATATGTCTAGCGAAAAATATTTTTTTGGGACAAAGTTTCTATTTTGAAAACTAATAAACCTCTATGTAATTTCGATCAAAACTTAGGGAGTAAAAGTATTTTACTTTTTTTTATGTTTCCATGTTGCTTTTTGTTTGCTTTAATCTTCTGTTTCTGTTTTATTAACTTATTCATGTTGTTCATTTATTGGTTCTATATATCGATATATAGGTTTTTGGGACACTATTTATCTATTATAACTCTGTTATCATAAAAAGTAGATCAATATGTTGTTGCTCTTTATGCAACATTTATGCGCTTACAATATTTAAATGTCTTAAAAAAATCAATTAAATATTGTGGTTCAGCTTTGATTTTGAATTTTGAATTAATTTTATATGTTTTTAATGCGTTCTTCAAGTTTATAATATGTAAATGTGAAGAGAAAACATTACTTGAATACTATAATTCAGCTTGGATTTTCTTTAAATTTTTAAATAATTATGAAATACGTTTTTCAAGAGATCTTTGTCGTATTTGAACTTCGCTTATCTTTTATATCAGCCTATAGAATACATTGTTAATGTTTTTCTTTCATTTACTCTTGAGTAATATTTTTCGTTGTTGTTTACTTTTTCTTTTATTATTAGTTGATTGTATTTATTATTTATTTTATTATGATCTTTTATTTTTGTTTACCTATTTGTTTTATTCTCAAAAGAGTATTGTACGAGTGAAATACAACTGGTTGTAAAGTTTTTATGCTTTTAAGTTTTCTGCTCTTCCTTTCCTCCTGTTTGAATTTTTATAAGTTTTTAAAAGTATTATAATGTTAATCTATACTTTTTAGTTGTTAGTTTGTTTCAATATTATCATTTTTCTACTGCTTTATAACTTAGGTTGGTTTTTATAAATCTTTTCAACATTATGTTTATTTTTTAATACTTAGATTATTTACAAATACAATGAGTACCATATGATTATTGAAATGTAAATATATTTCAGCAAACATTGTTTTGCTTATAATATACGCGTGCATCATACAGGCATACTCTAGTAAATATGAAATCAATGACTTTGTTAAGGTTAAAATAGGATAGCACTTGATTAGTGAGGTCCCTATAATTATTACAGGAAATCACATTACAATGTTTGATTTGTGTTTTGTACAAGGTAAAGTCATCCCATTGCAATTTCGGTCAAGCCCTCTCTTCTATTTTCTCTTGTATTTCTTCTTCTTTCCAAATCGGGATATTATCAATCATAGTTTAACTTCAATCTTGTTTTCCTTTTTTTTGGAAGAAAATGGATATTTCCTCTCAAAAATGACCATTTAAGTTTTCGTTGTTGCAATAAAAGATTCTCCAGGAGAAACCAAAACCATAAAGTAGAATAGCATAAGCCAAAAAGTATTAACCTGAAGCACGCAAACAAAGCTTAAGTTGGCTTTCGCATGTTTCTACCATCATAAATCACTTCATCTACCAAGAGCAACTGTGAGAAAGGAAAAATGGTTAGCTATGGTTTCAGAACCATCTTCAATCTTTTATGAGATTCCCTGAGCCAATTTTTTTTTTTTGTTTGAATCAAAGCTTATTGTGCCTCTTGGATCTTTAAAGAGGAAGGAAAAATTGTTACACCGTTCCAGTTTTATTTTTGTTCTTCTTACTGTTATGGTTTGCCTTGACTTTCTTTCTACCTTTGTCGTTGCTGTGCCTTTCGCATTTCTGACTCTGTTTCCTGTCTTGGATTTTGTTTCTGATGTGAGGAGTTCCATTGTGTTTTGATGACTCTTTTCTATTTTTATTAATAAAGTTACTATTTAAAAAATATATTAATAATTAATATTTAAATATTTTATTATTTTTATCTATTTATTATGTTAAGGATTAAAGTTGAAAATTTTAAAAATTACATTAAAAATAAAATAAATTAATTTAATTTTACATTTTTATATATAAAGGTAATTTAATAAAATTACATTACATTCCTAATAAATGTTTCTAAACCACATACTACGATGTAATCTTTTTAGTAATCACATTCTCTATAATCATCACTTTCTTATGTTATACAAAAAACTAAAAAGTTATCTTCTTATCAATCACATACTTACCAATCACATTCTCAACAATCATATTTCTTTATAAAATACTAAACTTCACCTAAATGTTCTTTAGCAACTGATTTTATTGCTTAGCAATTAAGTTATTTTGATTTTTTTTTGTTTTAAAAATATTAATCAATAATTTTAAATTATGTGACTAGATAAAAAGTTAAAATTCAAGTTAGCAATTAAAAATTCAATCAATAATATATTGATCATCTTATTTGTTACTTGACAATGTCATCTTTTCAAATAACACGTTAATTGATGACGTGATATTAAATTGATAGTTTTAATTTCGATTAAGAGTAATTAATTAATGATTAATGATAAAAATTTATTTAATTTAAAATAAAAATATAAAAATTTAATTAAATTTATAAAATTATATAAAATTATAAAAGTTTTATTGATTTTTCTTGTAAAGGAGATGGGCTTGGGTATTATGGCATTTGTCCTTCTATTTATTGTGACCTTACCTTCTCTCTCTCTTTGGACTTTCTCTGTCTGCATTTCTCACGTTACCCAAACCCATTCAAGACAGGATAACGTTCCCTCTCTCATTCTGCTCTCACCAATGGCAGCGTCTTCTCACCTTTTAAGCCACATCCTCGTTAAAGGTACCATTACTTTCTTCTTCTTTTTTTTAAGGGTCTGTGATTCTAGGAAGAATCCAGAGTGATGGGGGAGAAAGAAAAAACCCAACAGGGAATTTCCTCTAACAAATATTAACTCCCTTAATTTCCTTTTCTTTTTATTAATTTTTCAAATTTTATTCAGAATGGCGACCTCTGATAGTGAAGAAAGAGAATTCTGCTATCTTTGTAAGTCCTCACTACCCAGCATGATTACGGTCATATTTGTCATGGGATAATAGCTATTTTCAGTATTGGAGCTGTTCCTTTTTGAGCATGCATTGCAATAATGTTGCTAATGATGGGAGTGAGGAAGAACAGTCTTTAGTTTGGTAAACGACACCATATTAATTGGTTTTTTAAGTAACCAAATCTAGTTTAAGGGATAGTGAGAATGGTTTGTCACTGTGTTGTTAGATAATTTGATACTAACTTTGAACTGCTTTGTTTGCCAATTCTTTGTGTTTGTTTGCTTTTAATTTGTGTATTTTAAGGGTAGAAGTACAGGGTAGAAGTTCATTTTTAAGCATGTTCACCACAAAACAACCCTAACCCCCTATGCATTCACCAACAGAAAAAAAAAAAAAACAAGTTGGGCAGGGTGTGGTAGATGTGAGATTACTGGTGAATATAAAACTAGTCATTCAATACTTTCAGTAAGCAGTAGATTTCACTATGAGCTTACCTCCGGTGAAGCAGTGCCTGATTCATCATATCTTCTTTGTAAACCTGCCTCACCAAGGCGATCATATATAGTTCGTTTCCCAGTGTCTGATAGGACCTATGTAAATGCTTCATTACAACACAACATGAAAAAGAAGAATATAGGGCAAGTGCAATACTATCAATAGAGTTCAACAAAATTTATGCTGTTTTATATTCTGCCTCAATAAAAAAGTTATGGAAATTAAAAAGAAGTCTGAGTGCCAAAAACCACATTAAATGAACGAAAGGCTGAAGATGAACAAAATGATAAGAATAAAAGTTTATCATAGTGACTGAACGCAATGCATTGCTACAAGGAAAATATTTTCGAATGAACAAGTAAGAACACTATTTGTTGCAACCCTCTTTATTAGGTCGCTGCAATGGCATTCCCTCTTGATGACACCAACACCATAATTAGGGGTTTTGTAGAAGAATTGAGATTTGCTGCAACACAAGCCCAAAACGGACTTCTATTGGCACTGCCAGGTTATACAAACCAATTGTGTCTACTTGAACAGCTTGGAATTGGTAGGTTTAGATTGGCGTAGAAAGGATAGGAGGTTATGGGCATTTTTTTCTAAACAGAGGCTTAGAATTTTTCGATTTTGCAGTTTTATGATTTTGTTGGGGTTTTTGCCCTTTCAATGAGCTTGTTGTTTATTACTTGCTTGTAGTTGGCTTGTTGGTGCTGTGGATTTTTTTCTCAACAAATTGAAATATATTTTTTTACTGATTTTTAAAATTTTAATATTGAAAATTACTCTCAAATTAAAATAAAACTCATTCTATCTATGATATAGGAAGTACATTACCCCTTGTTTTCTTGCTTTACTCAAATATTTGAACTTCCATTTCATTTTCAGATATAAGCTTCCTCAGTCCTTTTGGATTTGTTGCAAGTAGGAGTACATCTCTATGAGAGAATATTAAATTAGTCTAACATTTTTTTGTTTTATTTCAACCTTTTCCTATATTCCTATACAAGTAACGGTTTAGATGCTTAGTGCATTTATTGAAGTGCCTCTTTTGGATCCTTATATATGCTACTACTATGTGATCTTAGGTTTTAATTTGAGGCACCTTCTAATTGCTTGTGGAGGAGTATGACTTAGAGAGAAGGGATTTGATTGCTTGGTAAGAAGTATGGCTTATAGTGGAGGGGATTTGTACATTGAATTCAAAGGATTCTTCCTATGATTTTCTTGTAATTTCTTGGCAATTTCCTTATATGGTTTTCTTTATAAGGGCTTCCATATAATTGTCTTTGCCATGCTCGCCGAATTTCGCTGTTGATAAGTTTATTTGCTATGTTTTTTCATACCTTGATGCCCCATACCTTTCTTCCTCTTTTCTTTTACTTGCTTTAAATCAGCATAGGGTATTCCATTGGATATTTTTACCCTCATACCCTATGCTAGCAACCTAGCACCCTTCACCACAATATTAGTCATGCACAACACCAATGTCAGCCTAAAACTTCCCTCAAACACAGTTAAAAACTTGAAAATCTCAACAAAAACCATGTCAATTTTAACTTGAGCATCTACTTCAGCCCAAAAAAGCAGTTGCAACATATTGATGAGTGTGCTATTCTTCTTGATGAGCTTCCAATCCAAAGCTGCTGAATGTCTAGTTGGCTAAATTCTGTTGCTTTAGGGTTGGTTCTCCTCTGCTTTAGATCCTTCGAAAAGTTGTTCTAATTTTATCAAGGCATTGATGTGAATTATAACCTCAGGATAGTATTTGAAAACTTTTTTTCCTGTCCCTTTATGCCTGTCCAGAATCCTTATTTGTTAGTTTTGATTAATCTGTGTCCTTAAGGCCTGCTAAGGCTTTGGTGATCGTAATTCCAAAAGGCCATTGATATCTATCCTTCAATTAACATTGGTTATGACCCCATAGTTGTGTGATATCTGTGCATTGCTGATGTAGCTATCTGATTCTAATACTCCTCGTTGTCTGTAATGTCAAAATCATGTTGCTATGCCATAGTAGTGCTTAGTAGTATCTTGATCATTGAGTACTAGCATTTCTATTAGTCCTACAGTTATCCTTTTCCCATGGGACTAGATTCTGCATGCTAATAGAATTGTCTGCATCCTTGGCCTCTATTGTTGTCCTTGCAATGTTGTGATTCAAGTTCAGATGGTGTAGCTGAGACCTATATTCTTGAAGACTATTGGAAAGTTTTTGTAAATCAAAACTTTCCTCAATGTCCTTTACTGTATTGAAATTTACATGTCTCATTATTTTCCACTGTAACCTATTCTCGTTTCTAGTAGATTCTCTCAGGTCTCCCAATTTATATTGGGTACTGATCCGGAGCATAGTAGAGATCATGGTCTTTTAGAAAATTTCCTTTCATAATTTGAGAATTTAACTTTGTTTTGCATATTGTTGGATTTTGCCAGAAAATCATAAGTTTCAACTGCTCTGTTGAAGATTTATAGTCGCATCAAATACTTTAGAGGATGAGGAGAAATAGAAGGAAATAAAAAGAAAAGTAAATTGAGTCAAATCATATAGACTATCAAACTAAGTTTGTCATTTGTGTTAACATTCATGCACTTCACCTGTTATGTTTCTAGATCTTTAATATTTATCTTTCACAGGAAGGATTCAAATATCCTACCAGGAGAAGCTCATATCAAGGCCATCGAGTCTCACGGTCCAGTACATATTGTTGCCAAGGAGCTAACATTTCTACTATTGAACTCATGCCATCCAAGTTAATCATTTCAGGGGAGCCGCCATACATATTTGGTATTGCAAGAAATGCTAATCTCCATATGCAAGTATCACCAGAAGTTAACTCAGATCTCACTAGGCGATTTTTACTGGCTGATTTGGATCCTGCCACAGCTAAACTGGCAATTAGTATTTTAGGGCCCTTTCTCTCAGCATTTGCCTTCCTATTTATTTTGAGAATAGTGATGTCTTGGTACCCTAAGCTTCCACTGGAGAAATTTCCATATGTCATTGCTTATGCTCCCACTGAACCATTTCTTATGGCAACCAGAAAGTTGATTCCACCTCTTGGAGGAGTGGATGTAACTCCTGTAGTGTGGTTCGGATTGGTCAGTTTCCTTAACGAGATCCTCCTTGGGCCTCAAGGGCTTCTTGTCCTTGTCTCTCAACAGGTTAGCTAGTATGCATTGAAACGTACGGTTCTGTGACAAAAGATGTTTTTTTGACATATGATCATACAAGGTCCCTTTTGTAAAGATTAATGGATACTCAGTTTCCAAAGTTTGGTGTTCTAAATAACAAAATGTTATTTTACAATGTTTGGAATCTAGAGAAAATTTTCTGAAGAGAAAGTTCTTTGCCACACTTGAGCAAGAACATGGCATCGTTAAACATGATTGAAAATAACAGGTAAATTGATAGAAAAGTTGGTATCAAGTACAGTCATTCCGTTACAGAAATGTAGATTTCCATACCTAAAAGGGAAGCTGTAAGTACTTGTTAGGCTGTTAGTGACTGGCTGCATCTCAATCAAGAAGGATCTCTACGCTGAAGCTCATCCATCAGCAGATGTGCAACGGATTTGTATCCCAGCTCCAGTGCTTTGAATTTGATGAGATAAGGAAAAAACAATGAACTCAGTATTATCAGTTGCAAATGCTTAGCCAGTCGAGGAAGACAGGTATTAAGACAAACCTCTGTATATTGCTATGCCAGTTGGAGCCATCCTTCGATTCTTCAAGCATATTGAACTATTAATAGAGCAAAAATGAATCAGAGAACAACACAAATTCTCAATCACACACACACACACAGAAAAATGGTGAGTCACGTACCTGTTACATATCCAATAAGGGTTAATCCCTTTTTCTTCTATGCAGTGAGGGCACATCCATTCCTTATTTTCTCTTACCTCCTCCAGTTCTGACAAAAAATGAAAACAGTAGCCTGTAAACTATTTCCTTTCCTTGCTTGGCTATGGTATTTTTGTAAGACTATAACATCATCACAACATCAAAAATCACCACTTCCACCTTTTTTCTTCTTCACAAAATCGTAATCTTTTTTTTGTTCTGTATCTAAAGTACTGATCTTACCTTCACCGTACCTGAGCTTGAGACAAGCCCGGCAGAGAACACCATTGCTAGAGTGACAAACTGAACAATCTGTCTTTCCTGTTTGACATATATATATATATATAGTGAAAATGGTTAATAATATTACTTAATCTAGTTTAGAATGAAGAAGTGAGCAAGTGGTTCCATTGATAAAACTAACCTGTGCACGGCTGATTTACATCAAGATTACCACATCGCTTGCAGTCTTCCTCAGCACACAATGTCTTTTGCCTGCATATTTGCATGTTAACGGTAAAATCATGGGTTTTGTTATCTTAAAAGAACACCTTTTTTATCTTTAATTCTTCAAAAATATTGGGTTTATGGTTTCTTATCTTTATTCCCAAACAAGCTTTTCTTTTGTTACTTCCAAAAGTAAAAACCAAAGTATGAAAGCAATTAAAAAAGAAAGAAAAGTCACGATTGTTAAAGATGAGCAAATGAACAAAATGCAACTGTAGAGAGTAATGAATCGTGAAGGAAATTGCCAATAGCATAATTCTTGTATTGGTATTGCCATTTTTAGAGACTGCATTAAACTGACTGACAGCTAGATCTCGTGATAAGAATGCTGAAATAACCCAACCAGGGGAACAAAAATAGAGAAATAAACCTGCAGAAATGGCAGCAAATTCCAAAAACAGAGTTGTAAACGCTGCCCCTCCCCTCCTTGCGACGGCAGCGCCGAGCAGAATCCTCAGGCGATAATTGATTCCTGGCACCATATGTCTTCACCAATGGCGCATTTGCAGGCCTTTTTTCTTCACCTTCGCCCGAAGATGAATTACTCCCATTTTCTTCGCCAATGTCACTACCTTTTCATATTAAATAAAAAATGGGAACTATTAGTGTATATATATATATATTGTCAGAAACGAGGACTCAACGGAATCTTTTTCACCTCTGAGCCGGCTAGAGCGCCGCAAAAAATTGCTTGTGCGAGTTGAGGCAGCAGGAGTTCGTTTCAAACGATTGGAGCGGCGCAAAGGCGTGATTTCGTAGTCTTTCTTTTGCCATTTTCTGAGCTGGGTTTTCTCTGATATTGCAGAAGAAACAATCGATCGGAGCTCGGAGATGGTTTTGTGCAGTCCCAGAGAAGCTAATCGAGCCTGTATCAGATTTCAGGATCATGATCCATAAAAGGAAAAGACAAAGGGAAAAAATTAAGAGTGCAATTTACTATAAGAGAAAGGCGAGATGGACCTGGTTCTCAACGATGCGAGCGTTCCTAAGAGTTTCGTAGTCGGATTTGACTCTAAGCCTTCCCATTTGGTTTCTCAGATAACTAAACTACTCTGAGTCTGATCAACATAACAGTGGCTGCTAATGATAGAAATGGGAAACAAAGCAGTGACTCTGTCTGTTTGTCAAAATGACTGACCAATTAGCAGAAGAAAAAGGGAAGGACAGTGCTTCCTTCCAACGGTCATGTGTTATTGGAGCGGGAGATTTGAATATTCAAACTTCAAACAAAACAACCCTCAACTGGTCTTATTGATATAGTAATAGGAAAATAACACGTTAAAAAAAATTGTGTAAATTATTTTTTTAATATTTTAATATTTTTTATTATCTAAATAAATTATCGAGAATATTTTCTACATTGACTCATTATCAAAAACTTTTACCTCTTCAATATTTTTCTACAATGATAAAATAAAAATATCAATATTCATCAATTATACAAAACATTTAAAATACTTTTTACATTAAAACTTTTTTGTTAATTATTTCTCATCATATTATTATATTGGTTAATTTATTAAGTGAATAAATCGTAAATTTGAAATTAAAAGAAATCAAATGTTTTTATGAGTGAAGACTTTATTTTCTAGTTTATATAACAAATTTGTTCTTTAATTGACCTTAATTATTTTGTATTATATTAAAATTATATTAAAATTATATTATCTTAATAAAAATAATTATAGATGAGATGAGCTTTATGAAATAGTTGAATAAAAATAGTTAATAATGCTCTGTGGGAAAAAAGAATAATGAATAAAGAGATAAAAAAAAAAGACAAATAGTTGAATAGTATTTTTTTTAAAACACAAATAGTTTAGTAGTTTAATAATGCTTTGGTGGAAACTAGTTGAACAAAATAATGATATTTTGTGTGATCGATTCAAATCATTCCCACAAAAGAAGAAGATAATATTTTCCAAGTGAGATTAATCCTAGGGTTTATAGGATCAATCCCAGAGGAAGTGAAAGGTAAATGAAACATGTATGATGAAGTAATTGAGGCTTAAGTAGATCAACTTCACATTTAGGTAGCATTTGATATAAGAAAAGTGAGAGTACATTCACTGCCATATAAGATTGCAATGCAATCACATTACAGCCAAGAGATGTAATGTGATTGCAGTTCAAAACTAATGCAATCATATTATATTGCACTCTATAATATTATTAAATATATTTTTACTTTTCAACTTTATTACTTTGTTAAAAATATTTTGTAATATTATAATTGAAATAAAAAATATTAAAATAAAATATATAAAATAAAAATTAGAAATTAAAATAAAATATAATATAAGAAATTATAATTTATATAATATAGGTGAAAAAAATTAAAATAAAATATGTAATATAAAAATTTATATTAAAAAAATGAAAATAAAATATATATAAAATTATAATAAGAAATGAAAATAAAATATATGACATTAAAAATATATTTAAGAGATGATATTATATAAAAATTAACAATAAAAAATACAAGTATATTAAACTTGTATTTTAATAAATAGGGGTAATTCTAAAAATTAACATTACATTCACAACAAAGTATATTATATAAAAATTAACAATAAAAAATACAAGTATATTAAACTTGTATTTTAATAAATAGGGGTAATTATGAAAATTAACATTACATTCACAGCAAAGTACTTGTAAATCAAACGCTGCAATGTTATCTTCCCTGTAATGTTATTTTGCTTGTATACCAAATACTGTAATGTTATTTTTCCTGCAATCACATTACCTGTAATCACATAGCATTGTAAAGTACCAAACGCCACCTTACACTTAGCTATAATGATATTAGTGTTGATTCCATATGTTTTTGATATTAACAAAACATTTCTCTTTCATTAATGTTTAATTTCACTATTTAAGTGTGCATAATTTAATTTTATACCCCTAACAAAGTTATTAATTAAAAGCAAGTCAAAAAGCTTGCTAAGTTTAATAAAGAGTTAATCAGTTAAGAAGGAAAGAGCAAATAATGAACAAAAACATAATCCCAATAACTTATTATCAAGGGACCTTAATCAGCTAAGACATAACTGTGTTAAGTTGAAGCAAAATAGAAATATGCTAATCGATTAGGAGGCTTGGTTAGTCGGTTAGAGCACAAGGTCCTATTACCTTCAAGCCCCAAAAACAAGTTTAAAAATATAGTTGACTATTAAATGAGCCAAAATGGAGAAGTTTAAAATTCAAAGATCTTCTAGTTGATTAAAGGTGATTTTAATTGGTTATGGTTGAAGGAAGTAAAGATTCAATTAGTTAAGGGAAGAGCTAACCAATTAAAAGCAGACTACTGTGTAGAGAAATGAACATAAAAAGTTTGTAACCAATTAGAGCCTGCCATAACCAGTTAGAGGAAGTTTGCTGAAGAAGAGAAGTTTAAAGACGAAAACTTGTCATGGGTTAGAGCCTCCTGTAATCAGTTAGAGTAGAGAACACATTAGCAAGACAGTGCAAGGTAGAGAAACTGTAATTAGTTAGAGTTGTCTGTAACCGATTAGCCAAAATTTGTCTGCCTTTTGAATTTAAACACTAGAAGTGCATCAAAGTTGTTTTTAACGGCTAGAAATTGTCTCCAATAGAAATTTTTGACTTCCCAAGTGTAAAAGAAAGCTCCAACGGTCAAAGAAAATACCTACTTTGAGCAAAAAGCCAAGCATTATTCACCAAAAATACTTGTTCTTCATTCCAAATTCAGAAAAAGTGTTTGAGCTTGATTGTAATCTGTCTATATTTGTAAAAGTACTTAGTTGTACTTATTTTTCTTCTTTTTTTTTGAAAAATTAGAGTATGGGAAGCACTCTAAAGCTTGTTGTAAGGGATTAGAGCTTGGTTAGAAGCTCACCTTATAAAAGCTTGGTGGAAGCTGTTAATTCCACCAGTATAGTGAAGTTCGATTGAAAATCCTTGATTGGAAAATCAAGGTAATGGATATAGGTTAAGACGACCAAACCACTATAAATACTTTTGCACTATCCACTTCTCTTTATCTTTCCTTACTTGGTGTCTTGTAATCCTAATAAGTTCTAGTCCTTCCATTCATCTAGTTGATTAAGAGCTCTTCAAGCTCTAAAAGGTTGAGTAAAAATTTTTAGTGCTATTCACCCCTCTTTATCACTCCAATGGAACCAACAAGTGGTATCAGAGCCATACCCTCAAAATTATAGCCTAACATCCTTAGCGAAGAACTACATGGCTTTGCAAAAGTCAGTTGTTGCTGAGGGTCAATCCATAAATAGGCCTCTTCTATTTGATTGATCAAATTATGCCTATTGAAGCACTAAGATGTCCATATACATTAAAGCCCTTGACTATGAAATGCGGGATGTTATTACAAAAGAACTTTATGTTCCCACCTCACTTAGTTTTGTCACTAGTGAAAAAATGCCTAAGTTTAGAGCTGAGTGGACTGAAGCTAATGTTAAAAAGTCCAAACAAATTTTAAAGCCATCAACACCCTTCATTGTGCACTCACTCCTTTAGAATTCAACAAAATCTCTAGCTGTACAACAGCTAAAGAGATTTGGAAAAACCTTAAAGTCATTCATGAGGGGAGATTACAAGTAAAGGAGTCCAAAATTACCTTACTCATCTATAATTATGAAATTTTTAAAATGAAACCGGGTGAAGATGTCACTACCATGTTTAATAGGTTTACTAATATTCTAAACAAGCTCAATCAACTTGGCAAAACCATTCCTGAACATGAGCTAGTAAAATGATTAATTAGATGTCTCCCCAAGAGTTGGAAATCTAAAGTCACAATTATTCGAGAGGCCAAAATCTCAATGTGGTCACACTTGATAAAATTTGTAGCTCACTCTTCACATATGAACTTGAAATAAAAGAAAAAAAAGAAGAGGAAAAGAAAGAAGCCAAAGAGAAGAAGAAAAAAGTTTACTTGAGAAGGAATTAGAAGAGCTATCAAGTGATGATTATGAAGAGCAACCCATGATGCCCAAACAATTTAGAAAGCTAATAGGCCTAAAAGGCAAAAAGTTTAGGAGAGAAAATTACAATAAGGATCAAGGTCTTTCTTGGAACAATAAGCACAAGGGTGATTTTAGCAAGAATGATGAAATGGTGTGTTTTGAATGCAAAAAATTATGACACTTCAAATCAGAGTGCCCATTACTCAATAAAGAAACCTAAAAGAAAATGAAGAAATCAAAAAGAGCAATGGTGGTAACAACATGGTCTGTTAGTGATTCATCAAGTTTAGAAGAAGAAAAAGAAAAATTAAAAAAAAAGAGCCAATTTCTATTTGATGGCAAAGGAAGAAGAAATTGAGGTAACTTTTAATTCATGTGATATTTCCTATGATGATTTGCAAGATGAATATGATTGTTTATATGCTAAATTTGAAAAACTTGCTCTAAAATATAAGACTATGAAGAAAAAGGCTGTTGTATTGAATGAAAACTTAGAAAAAATCAAGCATGAGTACAACTCTATTTTTGATAAAAAAAAAAGCTTCAAATTGAACTAGAACAATCCAAAACTTATTCTGAATTCTTGAAGCTTGAATTGGAAAGTAAAAGTTAAGAATTACAAAGAATTGTTGATGAAAATGATGCATTTAAAGTTGATAAAGAAGAAAAACTAAAATTTAAATCAAAAGATGAAGAAGAGTTTAAAAGAAAAACAAGCCTTAGAAAGAAAATTAATGCTGTCTCATGTCATTATTATATGTGTGATAGGAAAGGTCATTTGTTCTATGAATGTTTCCATTCTAGTAGAATTTTTCCCAGAACCAAATTGGTTTGGGTTCCAAAAGGATCCCATGTGATTGTTAACCCTTAAGGACCCATCAAAGTATGGGTACATTTAGAGAGAAAATGAAAATTTGTTTTATAGATTGAGCAAGGACAAAAAGATTAATGTTTTGAAGCTCAACCAAAGAAAAAGCAACTTTGGTATTTAAATAATAGCTGCTTGAGACATATGACTGGCAATGAAAACTTATTTACTAAGCTTGATAGGAAGAAGTGTGGTAGTGTTTCCTTTGGTGATGACTCCAAGGGTATTATCCAAAGAATTGGAACCATTAGTAATACATCTTAAACACAAATCAAGCATGTCTTGTTTGTTAAAGGTTTAAAACATAATTTGCTAAGCATTAGTCAGCTTTGTGATAGAGGTTTTAGAGTATGTTTTGATTCCCATGCATGTCAAGTAATTGATGTTAACACTAACAAAGTAGCATTGATTGGCAAAAGAATTAAAAATATGTATGTCATTTGTCTTGATAAAATTAAGACTAATGAATCATGCTTTATTGCTAATGATGTTTGTGATAGTTGGTTGTGGCATAGAAGGCTAGGACATGTTAGTATGCACACAATTCCAAAACTTTTGAGAAAAAATTTGGTCATTGGACTTCCAAAGATATCATTTGAAAATGACAAGGTTTGTGAAGCATGTCAATTTGGAAAACAAGTTAGAAGTTCCTTTAAATCCAAGAAAGTCATAGCAACTTCTAGGCCACTTGAACTATTGCATGTTAACTTGTTTGGATTAATCACTATTACTAGTCTAGGAGGCAAGTCATACGGCTTTGTTATTGTAGATGATTACTCTATATATACATGGGAATATTTTTTTGCTTATAAAGATGATGCATTGTCAATTTTTGTTAAACATTGTAAAAGAGTTCAAAATGAAAAAGGTCTCACCATTGTTAGTGTTAGGAGTGATCATGGTGGTGAATTTGAAAGTGATAAATTTTAAATTTTTTGTAATGAAAATGGTTTTGATCACAATTTTTTTGCTCATAGAACTCCACAACAAAATGGAATTGTTGAAAAAAAAAATAGGACCTTGAAAGAAATGGCAAGGACAATGCTCTGCGAAAATAACTTGCCAAAATACTTTTGGGTTGAAGTAGTGAATACTGCAGTTTAATTTTTGAATAGAGTTTCCATTAGAGCCATGATTTCAAAAACCCTTTATGAGATTTATAAAGGAAGAAAACCAAATATTTCTCACTTAAAGAGTTTTGGATGCAAATGCTTTGTTTTAAACAATGGAAAACACACCATGGGAAAATTTGATGCTAGGAGTGATGAGGCAATCTTATTGGGCTATGCATTGAACTCTAAAGCATATATAGTGTTTAACAACAAAACTCTTGTTATAGAAGAGTCAATTCATATTGTTTTTAATGAGACTAATGCCACACAAAGAAAGGTAGTACTTGATGATGATGATGCAGATGACATTAAGAAGAAAATAAAGACAATGAGCTTGGATGGCAAAACAAAAAATGATGAAAAGAGCTCATAGAAAAAAGATGATGATAAACCACCATTAGATGACTTGCAAAGAGCTGAGGAACAACATAATGATCTTCCTAGGAGCTGGAGATTTGTAAGTAACCATCCTCAAGAACTCATCATCGATGATCCCTCGAAATGTGTCAAAACTAGAAGGGGATTAAGAAAAGCTTGTGAGTGTCTAGCATTCATATCACAAATAGGAAGCTGAAAAGGAAGAGAGTTGGATGATTGCAATGCAAGAAAAATTGGGCCAATTTGAAAGGAACAAGGTTTGGACCTTAGTTCCAAGGCCAACTAACCATCCAATTGTTGGAACAAAATGGGTATTTAAGAACAAGATGGATGAGTTGGGAAATGTGGTAAGAAATAATGCAAGGTTAGTTGCTTAAGTCTGTAATCAAGAAGAAGGTATTGATTATGATGAAACTTTTGCTCCTATAGCTAAACTAAAAGTTATTAGACTTTTACTTTTCTATGCATGCTTATGAACTTTAAATTGTTTCAAATGGATGTTAAAAGTGCATTTCTTAATGGCTTTATACAAGAAGAGGTATATGTTGAACAGTCTCCTAGTTTTGAAGTGTTTGATAAAATTGATCATGTATATAAATTGCATAAAGCTCTTTATGGATTAAAATAAGCTTCTAAAGCTTGGTATGAAAGACATTCTAAGTTTTTGATTGAAAAAGAATATTCTAGGGGAAATACTGATAATACTTTGTTTATTAAGAAAAATAAGACTGATTTGATTGTTGTTCAATTTTATGTTGATGATATAGTATTTGGTGCTACTAATGAAAGGTTTTGTGAAAATTTTGCTAAAGAAATGTAGGGAGAATTTGAAATGAGCATGATGGGAGAACTAAAGTTCTTCCGTGGTCTACAAATCAAGCAATGTGAGGATGGAATATTCATCAACCAAGAAAAGTACACTAAAGAAATGATAGAGAAATTTGGAATGATGAATATGAAATTAATTGGAACTTCTATGAGCCCTTCCACAAAGCTTGACGAAGATGACAAAAGGAAAAATGTGGATCAAAAGCTCTATAGAGGCATGATTAGTTCACCTTTTTACCTAACTGTAAGTAGGCCTGATGTTTTATTTAATGTATACCTATGTGCAAGATTCCAATCATGTCCTAAAGAATCACATTTGATTGCAGTAAAAAGGGTTTCAGATATCTCTTGGATACTCAAAGCTTAGGCTTATGGTATCCAAAAGGTTCATTTTTCAATCTTTGTGGCTATTCTGATGCTGATTTTGCTGGTGGTAAAACTGATCGAAAAAACACTAGTGATACATGTCAATTCCTTGGAAACATGCATTTGTCTTGGTCTTGCAAGAAATAAAATTCTGTTACTTTATCAACTGCTGAAGTTGAGTATATATCACTAGGTAGTTGTGCACAAATTCTTTGGATTAGACAATAACTAAATGATTTTGATATGACTATGCATAAAATTCCTATTTACTGTGACAATGTGAGTGCCATAAATATCTCTAAAAACCCTGTTCAACACTCTAGAACCAAGAACATTGAAATTAGACATCATTTCAGTAGAGATCATATGCTTAAGGGAGATATTGAGATAGATTTTGTAGACACCTTGCATCAACTAGCTGACATTTTCACAAAACCATTGAATGAAGAACACTTTTGTAGAATTAAGAGAGATTTAAGGATAACTGATACTAGTGAAATATGAATTATGTTGAAGTGATGATGTTTTTGATGATATATATGTTGCATGATGATAGTGTCTATTGCTTAGTGTAATTGATTAGTCAATATTTTTGGTTAGCTAAAGGACCTTACATGGAAGATAAGATTCATTCTAATCAATAAAGGATTTCCCTAATCAATTAAAACAGTTCTGCATTATGGGAGTTAACTTGAGTCAGTAAGGTAATAATTAGTTAGCAACTCCTTTAATCGATTAATGCAAGTCTAGTAGTTAAAGGGTTTTCAAGTCAGAAACACAGTAATCGATTAAGGCTTCCTTAATTGATTAGAGGATAATTGTGAAAGAGAAAAGCTATCATGCGAGAATTTAAAAAAAAAAACTAAATAGGTGGTACAGGATAATTCCCACTCAAAATGTGGATGTGATTATAACTCCCCATAAAAGACCACCCACCTACTAAGTGAATTAGTTACATTGAAAATCAAATACCCAAGGGACCTTAGATTTTCTTTTCCATATTTTCCTCTTAAACTTGACAAACCTTAAGAAAGAAAAACCCATAGCAAAAACTTCTTTCACTCACAAGGTAGCCGAAAAGGGAAAAGGTAAAAAGAAAACTGATGATTCTTCATCACATTTTCCCAAAAAGATATGAAAAATCAAAAGACATTCAGCAAAGAAGAAAAAGGGAAGCAAAAGGAAAATGACAAAGAAAAAAAAAAGATCGACGGATGCAAGAGCTACGACAAGGAAAAGTACTAGTTCTTCTTCTTCTCAATTTTGAAATGGCATACATGCTGATAAATTTAGGAGAATGAAGAATACCACAATTTCCTGTGGAAAATTATTTGATTGGGATAGCTTTAATGATTTACTGGGAGTAAAAGAAGATTTGGATGGATATTTTGAATCGCTGAAATTAAGATATATGAGTACATTTAGAGATAGAATGTTTAGTCCAACTCTGATTGAGGAACAATATTCCAGTACAGCTATTGACAAAACTGAACTGGAAGAAGAAGAACAACTTGTAAAGGATCGATCAAATGTGTTTTAAGATGGTGAAGATTTTCAAATTAGTGCTCAAGTTTTAATAGAATTCCTTAAGATTGAATTTTAAGTAGAAGAATAGAAAATGCCAAAGAAATATGAGCCGAACCATCTGTGGGAAGTTATCACTAGAAAGAGGGAGAAGTTTCCCTCTAAAAGTTATGTCAGTGAGATAAAAAATGCTCAGCTCATAATTCTTCATTATTTTATAGCAACTATTCTCTATGGAAGAAGTAGTAGCTTTAGTTATGTGAGTGCACAGGATCTGTGGCTAATGGAGGCTGTTTTCAATGAAATCCCATTGAATGTGAGAAGATACATGGTGGAAAAAATCAAAACAACTACACTCAAGGACAAAGCAATTCTACCATATGGCAATATCCTTACAGCCTTAGTGAAAAAGAAAAGAATTTGGAGTGGAAGATTTCAATCTGATCTCATAAGGAACAAGGATTAGAGAATATTCCTGGGTAATGTATTGAAAATGGGGTACAAGATAGAGAGGAACGAGTGTATTAAGATCACAAAACGTACACCTCTGCCCCTTTCAACTGGTAGTCCTTCAACACCTTTCACCATGGCTAATCAACCCCCTATTCAAAGTGACATGATGCTTTATGTCTTGCAGAGAATTGATGGGAAGTTGATTGATCAAGTTGAAAAGATTGTAAAGATTGAAGAAAAACTTCAACAGCTTAAAGCTTTGTTGAATCCAACTAAGGAAACCAAAGTTCCCGAAGCCCCAGTCTCTACTACAAGTTAATCAAGTGAGAGGACTGCTACAAAATAATTTGAAAGTGCTACTTCTAGTCATGACAGGGAAATTGAAAAGGAAATACCAGAAAATCCAAATGTGACTCAAATTGGAAATGAGGAATTTGGAAAGAAGAATGCTAAACAAGAAGAACAAGAAAAAGAAAAACAACCACCCATTGAAGCACATAAGAAAGAAAAAGAACACACCATAGAAAAGAATGAGAAAGAAAACGAAAAAGAGAAAGAGAAAGAACCTCAAGTTGAAAAAGATCATTCAAATGCTACAAAAAGTGTTGTGAGCTCCCTTACAGAATTTGAAGAGATTCTCATTTCTGACTTCACAAGAGATATCATCAATGAAGCTAAAGCTAACCAAGCACACTAACAAGCAATGATGCATTAAGAAGCTCAATCAACTCTATTAAAACTAGAACAAACTCTAGAAAAAGCATATCCAAACAAAGGTAATGCTATTAACACTGATCCTGTAACAAAGAAAATTGTTGGTAAAGGCAAGAAACTATGGCCACCAAGATCAAAACTTACACAAGAAAAAAGTCTGCAAGACTAGCATTGATTTGCACCCAACAATCCTCTAAATCTGTAGACCCCCTATCTATTTCATCAGACTCTCCATCCTGCTTCTCTCCTAAACTTCTCAATATTTATTTTGGCACTGACGAACCCTCACTTTCATCTGGTTCATATTAGAACCTTTTTTATGATGCCAAAAAAGGAGAGAAAAATAAAAAGATAAGAAAATAAGATTAAAAAGTAGAGCTGATAGGAATGATGAACTCAATCCTTAAGTTATGCTTTTATTGTTTTTGCTTTGGTATGCTTTTTTTTTTTTATGAACAATGGTTGTGTGGTTTATATGAAGGTGTTATGTGCTGAACTATGTTTATATAGGCTATGTGGCTTATGTTGTGCTGAGTTTTTATATTTTAATGTTGAACTTATACTGAATGGTTAAATATTGAATATATACATTCATATATGTATATATATGCTCTTGTGTTTGAATGGCCTTATATTGGATAATTTTATTAGAGCTTATATTTAAGGAGAGCACATACTCAGGAGGAGCAATCCTCAAAACTACACAAAATATTATTTTCATTTGCAAACATTACACTCTTAATCTAAGGGTGTTTTGTCATCATCAAAAAAGGGGGAGAATGTTGACTCCATGTGCTGTTGATGGTAACAAAACATTCCTCATTCATTAATATCTAACTTCACTATTTAAGTGTGTAGGATTTAATTTTATACCCCTAACAAAACTGTTAATTCCAAGCAAGTTAAAGAGCTTGCTAAGTTTAATAAAGAGTTAATCATTTAAGAAGGAAAGAGCAAATAATGAACAAAAACAAGACCCTACTAATTGATTATTAAGGGACCTTAATCAACTAAAGCATGGCTGTGTGATAAGCTGAAGCAAAACAAAAATATGCTAATCGGTTCAGAGGTGTGGTTAATCGATTAGAGCACAAGGTTCTAGTATCTTCAAGCGCCAAAAACAAGTTTGAAAACATAGTTGACTGTTGAAGGGAGCCAAAATGAAGAAGTTCAAAATTCGAAGATCTTCTAGTTGATTAAAGGTGATTTTAATCGGTTATGGTTTAAAGAAGTAAAACTTCAATTAGTTAAGGGAAGAGCTAACCAATTAGAGGAAGATTGCTATGTAGAGAAGTGAAAACAAAAGGTTTATAATCGGTTAGAGCTTGCCATAACCAGTTAGAAGAAGTTTGCTGAAGAAGAAAAGTTTGAAGATAGAAAACTCGTAATCGATTAGAGCCTCCTGTAATCAATTAGAGTAGAGAACATAGTAGTAGGATAGTGTAAAGCAAAGAAGCTGTAATCAGTTAGAACTGCATGTAATCGGTTAACTGAAGTCTATCGACCTTTTTGAATTTAAACACTAGAGGACAAACTAATGGCTAGAAGTGCATCAGAGTTGTTTCTAATGGCTAGAAACTGTCTTTAATAGAAAATCTAACTCCCCAAGTATAAAAGGAAGCTCCAACTGTCAAAGAAAGTAGTTTTGAAGAGAAAAGAGCTACTTTGAGCAAAAAGCTAAACATTCTTCACCAAAAACACATGTTTTTCATTCCAAATCTAGAAAAAGTGTTTAAGCTTGATTGTAATCTTTCCAAACTTGTAAAGGTACTTAGTTGTATTTCTTTTTCTTCTTTTTCCTTAGGAAATTAGAGTGTGGAAAGTACTGTAAAGCTTGTTGTAAGGGATTAGAGCTTGGGTTAGAAGCTCACCTTGTAAAAGCTTGGTGGAAGCTGTTAATTCCACCAGTATAGTGAAATTGGGTTGAAAATCCTTAATTGGGAGATCAAGATAATGGATGTAGGTCAAGAGTACCGAACCATTATAAATACTCTTGCATTGTCCACTTCTTTTTACGTTTCCTTACTTGGTGTCTTGTAATCTTAACAAGTTCTAATCCTTCCATTCATCTAGTTGATTAAGAGCTCTTCAAGCTTTAAAAGGCTGAGTAGAAAATTTTTAATGCTATTCACCCCCATCTAGCACTCTAAATGGGTCAACAATTAGGTGGTGTTTGGTACCTTATAGTATAATGTGATTGCAAAAATTGTGATTGGAAGTAATGTGATTGCAATAAAGATAACATTTACAATGTTCGGTATATAAGTAAAGTAATGATTAAAATGCAAGGAAGATAATATTATAACGTTTGGTTTATAAGTACTTTACTGGAAACATAATGTTAATTTTTAGAATTACCCCTATGTATTAAAATGCAAGTTTGATATAGTTGTATTTTTTTATTGTTAATTTTTATACAATATCATTTCTTAAATATATTTTGAATGTCATATATTTTATTTTCATTTCTTAATAGAATATCATATATTATATTTTATTTTAATTTTTTTTCTTTTAGAAGATAATATAAATTTTATTGATAGTTGTTATCTAATAGAGAATGGCTACTAAGAGTAACAAAGAAATATCCCTCAAAATCTATATATATATATATATATATATGGTCAAAATACTTGAAAAGTCCCTATACTAGGGTAGTTTCTTCAATTTAGTCATTTACTCAAAATCGCACCAATTTAGTCCTTCGATTTTGAGAATTGCTTCAATTTAGTCCATTTCTCAAACAGCATCCAATTTAATTGTTAAAAGTGATGACATCAGCGTTGATGTGGCACTGACATGGCAAAATATGATGATGTGGCAACTTATGTGGGCTGACATGTTGATGTGGCATTACCACGTCACCCAAATGACTGACAAAATACAATGCCATGTGGCATTGATGTGCTGATGTGGCACTACCATGTGGCAGACTAGGAAAAATTTTCCCACATAAATTAAAATCAAAGGGATGAAATTGAAGAACCAAGTAAGGTACAAGGACTAAATTGGATAAAAATTGAGTGGAGGGGGACTAAAGTGAAACAAGAAAAATATTATGGTTATTAATGAAAATGTCACGTGGCATGTTTAGTTAGACAACATTGGGGGTATTATCCGGCTTTTGCAATTCCATTTGCCCTAAACCCTAATAACTAAGCCTAAATAGTGTCTTAATCCTAAACCAACTGTTATCCTCGCCGGATCCTTTAACTCCTGAAATTTTGACCACTTGAAAT
Source organism: Theobroma cacao (assembly GCF_000208745.1). Taxonomy (NCBI): domain Eukaryota; kingdom Viridiplantae; phylum Streptophyta; class Magnoliopsida; order Malvales; family Malvaceae; genus Theobroma; species Theobroma cacao. The sequence continues at coordinate 7,128,943 of NC_030852.1, forward strand.
CGCGAGACAACAATAAACCAATAGTGAAACCTAAGCTAAAGGCTAGACAGAGAGTGAAAAATAGAACCCCTAAAATATTGAAACCCAAGAAAAAAAATTCTCTTTTTCCAATCACCTAAAAGCTTGAAACCCACCTAGAAACCAACAAACATTAAAAGCTTTCAAGCTTTGAAGCTTGAATTCAAGGGCGCTTGAAAAGCTTGAAAGCTGAAAGCTAATGGCTAAAAACTCAAGAGAAGGAAGAAAATCGAGAGGAAAAGGAAAGGGAAATGAAAAGGATGCTGGTCTAGAAGAGTGAGGTAAAGTTTCTTTTTGTTGCTATTGAATGGTATTGGGTTGTGTTTTTAATGTTGATAGAGATTGGGTTTTGCTTTTTTCAGTTTTTATTGATGCTGATGTATATGTTTATAATATTAAGGTGAGTTGTTAATTAAAAATTTGATTTGGCTTTGGTTTTTTTATTTGTTATGGTTGCTGATGTATTAGATAAAACAAACAAAACATAGGAAATAAAAGTAATGCAGGAAGATTCTCATTGATACAGTTCCCAACTTTGGCAAATTGGATGAGTTTATGTGGTTACTTTTACTAATTAACAATAAAGCCACTAGAATATTAAGAGGAAAAAGTTACTTACTTGAAAATTTTTTTTTCTCCTGAATATTGCAGTACAATATAACCCTTAACCTAAACTTAAACACTTTTAGAAGTAGAACTTCATATTTGCATAAGCCATTAGTAATTTCAGCATCAGAAAATTACAAATTAGAGTATTTATTTAGGTTGCACAAGCACTCACCATATTTGCATAAGCTTTATACTTGATACAGTTGTTATTGTATATATTTTATATATTATTAGTGAACTAAATATTACTTTATAATTAATAAATATATTTAAAAATGATAAAACTAAATATGCATCATTTTATGTATGAAGCAGTAAAGTATGTATTATTATATAAAATTATCAATAAAAGTTTGTATCAATATCTATACTTTTTTTTATATATTACATGATATATAATAGATAATATAAAAGACCAAATTGAACAAAATTAAAATTGATAAGGAGACCAAATTGAAGGAAAAAATGTTTACTGTTGACATTTTATTTGTTTATTTATTTTTTTCATGCTCTGTTATTGGCTGCCATTGTGCTTTATAATTATTGATTGAGTTTTTAAATCTGATTATGCAGATAAAACAAATCAGATTTGCTTCAATAATGGGGGGGCATTTATTCATACTCTTAAATTTGCATACAGAGGTGGGAAAAAAGAGGCTGGTAGATGTCCCTAACATAGACACCATGTGTTATTGGAGTCTATTACAAATGGTGAAGGCATTGAAGTATGATTTGGAGGTGATTAAAAGGTTGCATTACGAAGGTAATTCTGGTTTGACCACTATTTTTGATGATAAAAGTGTGACTGAAATGTGCCAGCTGCTTGGGGAAAAGGGTGTTGTTTTGATATATGTTGAGCATAGGAAAAATGCTCAATAGGCTACTACATTGCCTAAATCAATGAATGAAAAGGTCGAATTTATTTCAATAGATGAGGACAATGTAGATAGTGAGGTAGATGACAATGTAGATAGAGAAACAAATGACAACCATGATGAATTTAATGAAGATGAAATTGATATGGTATGGTTAAGTGATTAAGGGAAGGATGAGTTGGCACTTGTTAAGGGGAGCTTGAAGGAATTTAAGGCAAGCAAAAAGAGGGTTTTGGCTGCTGCATCTGAGGATTTTGATGAAGAAGGCCCATCTGAAGCTACTAGAGTTGCTAGAGGCCTATCAAGGGTTGTTGAAGGCTCATCAAAAGCTATTGGAAATGAAAGGCTCAGTGATTACATTGATTCCAGTGACTCGAGGAGCTATATGTCAACAAGCTCTAGGTCAAAAACTGATGATGCATAAAGGGTGAAGTCTAGCGGTAAGTATACTTGTGGGATAGAGATTTTTGAGTTTTTTGTTGGGCAAACTTTCAGAGATCTAGCACAATTCAAAACTACCTTGTGTAAGTACAGTTTGGCTAAACACTTTGCTTTCATATACAAGAAAAATGTGCTGCAATGAGCTATGAGTGGGAGATATTAGCTTTGAAACACGATAAGGACAACTCTTTTAGAGTGAAAACCTATTTAGGAACCCACAATTGTCTAGCCATAAATAAAAACAAATGAGTGACAGCCAAGGTGGTTGCGTCAAAGTTGAAAGATGATATCATCAAGATGCCTGAGGGCAAGGTAAATAACCAAATTAGTTCAAAATAAGCTTGGTGTGACAATTCCTTTCTCTAAGGCTAGAAGAGCCAAACTAAGAGATATGTTGAGGAGTTCAAAGGTTACGAACATATGTCGATGAGTTGCTAAAGACAAATGAGGGGACAATAATTAAGATAGAGGTGGATAAGTCTGCACCAGAAAAGGCACTAGTCTTTCATCAAATGTATATATGCTTTACTACATTGAAGTAGAATTTTTACAAGGTTGCTGACCATTTATTTGCTTGGATGGATGTTTTCTCGAGGGTTTAATGAAGGGATAACTTTTTGGTAGCTGTTGGTTGAGATGGGAACAACCAAATGTTCCCCTTAGCATGGGCAGTTATCAGTGGTGTTGAGAACAAGGACCATTGGAAATGGTTTTTGGAGTTGTTATGTAAAAGGTATGTGTTTTCTTCAATGCATTGAAGAAAGGATAGGTTAGACCATCATGAGTGACATGTAAAAGGTATGTGTTTTCTTTACAAACCAATTAGATTATTTATATATATATACATATATATTTGTATCTATATCTATATATAAATATATATATTTGTATCTATATCTATATCTATATCTATATATTTAGAGTGTGTGTGTGTGTGTGTGTGTATGTATCATACATGTACTACTATGGAAAACTCTTGACCCTATTTCTTTGAGAAAAAGCCATTGTTTAGCTAAGTTTTCAAGAACCAAGAGGAAGCTAGGGCCCTTGCCTAATTGCAATTGTAGTTGCCCTATCTTTTAGATATATACATATATATATATATATATATATATGTATACTCTATATATATATATATATATGTATACTCTATATATATATATGTATACTCTATATATATATATATATGTATACTCTAAATATATATATATATATGTATCATACATGTACTACTACGAAAAACTCTTAACCATTTTTGTTTGAGAAAAAGCCACTATTTAGCCAAGTTTTCAAGAGCCAAGGGGGAAGGTAGGGCCTTTGCCTACCTGCAACTGCAATTGCCTTTTAGATATATATATATATATAGAGAGTGTGTGTGTATATATATATATATATATATATATATATATTGTAGATATATCAAATTTCGTATATATGTGTGTGTGTGTGTGTGTGTGTATGTACATCTATGTATGTATATATTTAGAGTACACACGCAGATATATATATATATCTCTAAATGTGCTGTAATTGGATAAAATTGACTCTTCTAAACAAAAAAAGAAAATAATTTGAGTTATTCATGAACTGCTTTATTACTTTCTAATCTTATTTTTCCTCTTTATAGTATATCTTATTAACCTATTTATTATGTTATTGTAGGGGCTTTTAAGTGCTATTAATGAGGTGCTTCCTTTTATATAATAACGAAGGTGTGCATGACACATCTACGCAAGGTGGAGCAAAAAGTTCAAAGACGAGGATTTAAAGTTCCAATTTTGGCGTTGTGTTAGATCGATGAACTAGCTAGAGTTGAAAAGGCAAATGGAATTTCTTTGCTTCATGAATAAAGCTGCATATAACCAATTGATTGAGAACTGGGATGCTGTGCATTGGTGTCAAGCATTATTCTCTGATTTCTCCAAGTACGATGTCATTGACAATAATATGTTTGAGACGTTTAATGGAGTCATAATAGAGGCAAGGTGCAAATCAATCATCATCATGCTAGAGGACATCGAGTTGTATGTGATAAGGAGATTGGTTCAGAATAAAGAATATGGGATGAAGTGGAAAACAGAGCATGACCTTCGTATACTCACCAAGTTAGAGAAAAAGAATAAGGGGTTGGCACGTAAATGGGAGATGGATTGGAATGGGGACCATCTGTATGAAGTCTTTTAGGAAAATGCTAAAAGACATATGAGGGAGAGTTACACGGTGTCTTTGCAACATGCGACATCTAACTGTCGGGCTTCAGATATTAGTGGAGGTCCAAGCCAGCATGCCATCAGTGCTATCTATTATGAAGGAAAGGACCCTACAAAATATTTGGCAGACTCTTTTAAAAAGAGTGAATACCTCAAGGCTTATGAACAGCCTCTCCATCTTGTCAAAGGGCCAATATTCTGGCCTGAGCGGAATGTGGAGGTTATTTTACCTCCGTATGTCAAGAGATCAGCTGAACAACCTAAGAAATAGAGAAGAAGAGAACCAATTGAAGGCCCAAAGAAGAAAAGAATGTCGAGGGTCAAAGGATAATGAGATACACTGTTTCCATCAAGAAGGACATAATAGGTCAAATTGTCTAATGCAGTAGGTAAGTGTTATCTATTATGTATCTTGTTGCTAGATTTAGTTATTATTTATTGTTGGATACTTACTTTTTCTAATTTGCATGTCTAAGATCAGACAAGCACTAAAAAAAGTCATAGTTGAAAAAGGAAATCTTCTGTTAGTAGAACAATTGAAGTTATAGCTGGTGCATGAGGTAAAGATGTTGGCGGTGCACCAAAAGAAGCTGCTAGTGTTGCACCAAGTGAAGCTACTGAAGCTGCTGGTGCTGTACCAAGTGAACCTGCTGCTAGTGTACCAAGTGCTGTTGGGTCCATTACATCAAATGCTGTCAAGAGGAAGAAAGCCACAACTACTAAAAGAACCCAATTTGCTACTACAACTATGGAAGGCTTCAATTCACAATATGTTGCTGCCCTAAGACTAAAATTGAAGCATTCAAACCCCAAGGGGAAGGGGACAATAGCCTATAGACACCAAACCCAATCTGCCTCGATACTTACAACCCCTTCAAGATAAATTTCTATCACAAATATGAGTAACAATTTAATCCCTATTCATGTCATGAGAAATACTACTATTTATGGAGTTGTGAATGCTGATGTTTTAGCTACTATTGAATTAATTAAGGCTTGTAAATCTTTCAATAGGCTAGTAGGCCAAATCAATTGGTCATTGCAACTAGCCATAAGGATTCAAGGTCATTTATATCTAGTAGGCAGCTATTGGTGAGAAATATTATGACTTGCTTTATGTTCATATTGCTATAGCATTATTTTTGTGATTTTAAACACTGATTTGGTTCATATTGCCACTGGAAACTACAAACAGAAGCAACCCAATAGATCAAATTCAGTTGGTGATTTGCCCACTCAAGAAAGCATTAAAAATGACTAGAATTTGTTGTGGTTTATATGTTGTATTGGCGCAATTTGTTGTGAGGTTTATATGCTGTTTTGGCACAATTAGATGGTATTTTGTGGTTTATATACTGTTTTAGCACATGGTATAGTGTGTGGTTTATATGCCATTTTAGCAGAAAACAATGGTATACTTGTTTTTGTCACTAGTGTACTTAATTTTGTGTAAATGTTGCTCCTATGCTACCATGCTGCCATGTTTTTGTAATAGGTGGTTTTTTTTTTTTTTTGTAATTGGGATATATTGTATAGGCGCCTTTTTTTGTGATTGGCCTATATTGTAAAGGTATCTTTCTTTTGTAATTGGAATACATTGACATGAGCTCTATTGGTCAAAGTACTGTTACCTTTCTTGTAAAGCTTTTGTAAATGATTTTGCATATATATACAAAAGGTTGCCTTTCTTCCATAAGAAAATAAATTAGCAAAGACAATGTTCTTGCTATATTTTCTTTTATATTATAATTATACTATCAAAATACCTTTGAAAGCAATTAGCATAAAGCTAATATGTGGCTCCATTTAGTCCAACATATGTATTAATGAAATGATACTAATAAGAAAATACACTTAACAATCTAAAAGTGAGCAAAATATAATTATGTTTTCCTTAAAATTAAAAAATTATATTTTTAGGTTAAATTTAGTCTCTAAATAAATAAATTTTATTTAATTTAATCTCCTTATGCTAAATTTATGCTCAATTTAGTTGTTGTACCCGACTTGTTTCTTCAAATTTGTCCCTCTAATTTTAATTTTCGCAAGAAAATTTTCCCCTGGTCTACCACATGGCATTGCATTTTGTCAATCAATTTAAGTGACATGGCAATGCCACATCATCCTGATTGATGATGTAGCACTACCACATTAACATGTTAGCCCACATTAGTTACCACGTCATCATATTTTGCCACATCAGCACCACGTCAGACGCCATCACCTTTAATGGTTAAATTGGATGATGTTAAGGAAAAAGACTAAATTGAAGCAATTTTCAAAATCGAGGGACTAAATTAGTACAATTTTAAGTAGAAAGACTAAATTGAAAAAAATGCCCTAATACAGAGACTTTTCAAGTATTTTGATCATATATATATATATATATGTATATAAACACATACACATAAAAAACAAATTAACTTTCCACTTCTACTCTGTCTAGCTTAGTTTTCAATATTTTCAAACCTTATAGGAAAAAAAGTAACAAGCCAACAAGTTTATTAAAAGATTGTAGTGCAAATTACATAATCCAAAACCATATCATAAATAATGTAAATAATGTAAGAAAAATGAGAGCAAAACACATGAAAAAAGAATATCAACAATGTAATAAAAAATGCTAACCATATCATAATTCAAATTACACCATTTTGGAGTAAATTGATTATTTTCATATGTTTAATTTTTGTTTTATTTACAATTTCCTATAATTGATATTTTTATTATTATCAACTATTTTGTTTACTTTTATTTTATGAGATGATGAAATCCATATTTTGAAATTGGTTTAAGGGTCTAATGGGCTTTCAGTAATGTCAAGGCTTTCTTGGGTTTTCTTTAAAATAATTTGAGCCCATTCATTAAACATAACCCAGAAACCAGATTTACAGTGGTAATTAGGATTGAAATAGATTGAATAAACACAATTAAGCTAAATTAAACAGAAACTAAATCATAAACTTTCTTAAGAACAAAAGTCAGCTGGTAAAACAAAAAAAATGTACAAGGTCAAAATGTGCCTTTTACTAGGAACGATTTTCTAGCCCTGGCGATGGCCACCTAGCTAAAGATTGCCAACTAGAGCAAAGATCTAACAGTTAGAGGGTGTTATGATCGGCACCCTTTGCCAATATAAAGCCTAAAAGAAAAAATTTTGAAAAGGTGCAAAAAAATACATAAAATAGAAAAATATCCCAGAGATGGTTTGAAAAGGGGAAGAAGAGTAGATCTAGGCTTTGAGTTTTGATTTTCTGTGTAAGATAGCTTTTAGGTTTTTGTTATTTAGGTGGTTAAGGATTGGTCTTTGGGTGTTTGGGGTTTGGTATGAGGTAAGAATGGCGGAGAGGGAGGAATTTGTAGTTGTACACAGTGGCTGACCGTGGTTTAAAGGGTGTTTTGGCTAGGTTTGAGCAAAAAGCTTTTCTAGTTGCTGGTTAAGGAGTGAAGTTGGAGAAAAAGGTGAAAGTGAGGAAGAAAGGAAACATACACTTAAGGTTAGAGAGTTTAAGATGCTCAAAATGGCATTGTTTAGAGAACTAAAAGATGGTTAAATGAGCAATAAATTACCATTTGTTTTGGTGGAGGTTGACGTATGAAACAATGTCATTTTGAGAAATCTGAAGCAAGCCCAGCATGGTCAAAATGGGTTGAAGAAGCCTTATGTTAGGCCAGGCATGGCCCCTGCATTGCAAGTCCATGATTTAGGTTAAGCCACTATTGTTGGCAAGCTGGTCAATTATTCTTTACAGCCCAAGTAGCTAGGGTTTTTGCTTAGCCCAAATCAAGTATGAGTTTCCTTCTTATCCTTTTCGCATGTGTATTGGGTAGCTTGGCTCTTTTGTTTATTTTATTTATTATTTAGTTTATGTTATTTGCAAGTTTAGTTTAAGAATGAAATAAAAAAATACACACTGTTAAAAAAAAAGGAAGGATATGGTTGTTGGAGCTAAAGAAGTGTATTCGTAGGAATTTATCTCTTTCTTTCCAAATTTAGGATAATAATATACATATATATTAATTGGATTATACCAATGATAGAATTTTTATCCAAGATACGAGTCATTGAAATCTTGAGTTAGTTTTTTTAGGTGAGAGATTTGATTAAAACTCCACCAATATGATGGGAGGGATTTAGTTTTTAAGTCTCAATATTTATTAATCCAAGTAATATCTTAAATTAGTAAATACAATGTTAAATTTACAATTGATCTTTCTTTTGTAATGACAAAATCGAATGATCAAAATATGAGTGGTTAAGTGTATTAAAGCTTCACAAAACCCCTTAAACATTTATATGAAAAATGACTAAGTATTTGAAGTTCAAAATGCCTCAAAAATTGTTTTAAATGCTTAAGGTATCGAGACATGGTATATAAGTATTGATATCTCAAGCTTAATATGCCTCAAAAACAGCTTCAAGAAGAAGAAGTATCAAGACATTTCTAGAAGGTATTAAGACTTCACCTTTGAAAGACTAAATTCCAGAAGACAAGTATTGAAGTATTGAGACCTAAACTCAAAGTATCGAGACATTGCTTCAGAAATGCTGTATTCCATAAAGCAAGTCCTAAAGTATCGATACCCAAGCTTCAATGTATCAAGACTTCACCTTTAGGCTTTAGTTTCTAGATAGCAAGTGCCAAAGTATTGAGACCTACTGTTAAAGTATCGAGATCTCATCTTCAAAACTTCAAATTCTAGAGAGCAAGTGTCTAGGTATCAAGACCAACTTATAAAGTATTGAGACATTATCTCCAGATGTGATTTCTAGATAGCAAGATGTTATGTATCGAGACCAAGCCATAGATGTATTGAGACTCGCTTCAATATGGGAAATGCCAAAGATGAACAAGGATCGAGACCTAAGTGGATTCTGGCAATTAAAGTATCGAGACTATCATCGAAGGTATTGATACCTCACCCCATAAAAGCTAGAAAAGGACATGAAGAACGACTACATTTTCAATTACATTTTCCCAAATAGTTATTTGTAGACACCAACATATAAGTAGAGGTCTAAGGCACAACTTTCAAGAGATAAAACACCTAGAAAAGAATTTTCAAGCAAAAGTAAGATCAAATAGCAAATCTCTTAAGAATCACTTCTCAAATCAAGTGTTCATCATCTTTACTTGCTTAAGCTTTAAGTTCTTTACTTATCTATGAAGCCTTTATTCTCTCTTTGTATTTACTACTCTATTTAGCCTACTTTGAGGAATTTAAGCTTTCATTTAAACTTCCTTGTAATTCATTGTAAAGGTTATACCTTAGCTTAGAAAGGTAGTGTGAGAGATTATAACTTAACCTAGAAAGATAGTGGATTCATGTGATTCCCAGTCCCTTCATATTGTGAAACCTCGACCTTCATAGACCCGTAACTAGAAGTAGACGCTATAACACGAACCAAGGGTAATTTCGTCATTTCTCATGGTGATCTCCTGCAAGTAGTTTTCTAGCATTATTACGATCTAAGTAAGCCTAGGGAATAAATGAATGATGAAAAAATAAATTAAAAAGATAGAAACATTGATAATTTCCATAGTAGAGGCAAAATGGTCATTTTACATCTTGAGTCTAAATTTTTACGTTTTAGTGAACCCGAGTATTTTTAGACTATTATGACATTGTCTCAGTGTCAAAAGAGTAAAAAAAAGGTTGCCCAAAGGATGGGAGTAAAACAAAGTGACCTGGTAAAGGGCATTTTGGTAATTTACATGAGAAATTGGATAAACTTTAGATATAAATATCTAAGTTCCAGTAACTTCCAGCAGCTTTTTCTTCCATCCATGTCTTCTCTCCATTTCACATTTTCTTCACCCTCCATGAGAAGAAAACCTTGAATCCTCCAAAAATCTCTCATAAGAAGTCCAAGTTTCATGCTTTTGCTCACTCCTTCAAAGGGTTTTTCATGCTCTTTCACTTTTACGCCTCAACAGCCTTCAAAAGTCTTTCTTTAGTACATTCACTCACTAGCTGGAAGTGTAGAGAGAGAGAGAGAGAGTGATTTCCCTTATTAGCTTGAAGAATTTTGAAAGAGAATTCAACTACAAAGATCATCAAGGTGAGTATGAGTTAGGGTTAATCTCTTTAGTTGTTGATAATGTTTAGTAATTAGATTTGTGAGTTTTTTATTATTGAGGTTGTTTATTCATTCTTAGTGTGACTAGAGAAGTGCAAATAATAGCCAATTAGTAGTAGTTGGAAGTTAGTTAGGGATGACTAGTAGAACTTGATTTAGGAAATAACTTTCGGAATGCTATTAATGCCTAGTTGGGTTGATGGCGATGTTGTGTGTGATAGGTTCCAACGAAACCCCACACCTCCATTCAGAACATTAATCGAAGTTAGAGTCCACCAAAACATCAACAAAGACTGGTGAGTGAACTTGCATTTCAAAATGTTTTGGGAAGTTCCTACATGTTTAAATAAATCATTTGAAAGTTTTAATTGTTTTTGCTTTAAAAATATGCTTGGGGAACAAGCCCTTGATGAAATGTTTCTATCTTGTGAAATGTGCAAAATAAATAGTTCATACATTCTCACATTATATTGATATGTATATTATGCTTTGGATGCTCCTTTTGTATGATAATGATGACCTAGCTAGGTGTGGTGTGGGAGTGCACATAAGCTAATGATGACCCAGTTATGTGTGGTGTGGGAGTGCACATAAGGTGATGATGATGATGATGATGTTGCATTGTGCGTGTAGGGAGTGCACATTAGTTGAGTGTGGCGGGATGGTATGCATGATGATGTATGTATATATATATATATATATGTTATAGAAAGTTTATGAAAATAATTGTGATTGTGTTGTATGTTGGCGTTGTTAATTGCTCCCAAATTGCTTTTCATTTCAGCAAGAAAATAGCTTTTTGATGTAACAATACCCTTTTTAACTAAATTGCTCTGAATCTCGCTGCAACGAGAAACTCTCGAGTTAGGAAGGGGTTACACTAGCCTGGTTCTCGCTGCAGCGAGAAACTCTCGGGTGGTTCCAAAATTTTAGTGTAGTACTTTCACTTTGACAAAGATTTTAACCACATTCGAGTTAGAACTGGGAAAAGTGGTAAACATAAAAGTTGTAGCCCAGCCTCTTATCTTTCTAATGACCTAAAAATAATGTCAATTGAACTTCTGTAGTGAGAGATATGCTTAAAAAACTAAAGTATATGTAAACTAAGAATGCCTTTTCGCTACAGCAAGAGAAAACCCTCTATTTGCCTGTCTTGCTTGGTCATTACTGAAATTTTCATTCTATTCAACTTCGTGGTTTATCATGGATCTTCTAACACTAAGGGATTAAGCATTCAAAGTTTGGAATGAGGGGTTTTAACCAAAACTTAGACTAAATTGCATGGTTTTTATCGTAAGTGCATCATTTGTTCTAAAACATTCCTTATCGTTGCTTATTCCTTTCTTATGTTCACTCACTGAGTTTATACTTACTCTTTTAAATTGCATGTTTTCAAATCCGTAGCTAGTTGGGACCAAGATTAAGGAGACCACTCGTATTCACCCCTTGGTAGGTGTATGGTATTTGGTAGTTATGCCCTCACCCAAGTCACTCTGTTGGTCGTCAAGAATTTTACATGTGGATTTACACTCGATGTAATCGCTAAGATTTAGGCTACAAACAATAGATGTATATGTGATATGATGATGACATTATGAGATGGCAATGAATGACAGTATTTTGGATTAGTACCAATATAAATATTTGGTTGCCTTGTTTATTATCGAAATACGTATAGTTGAGAATAAAGATTGTGGTTGTAAATGATGGTGGGAATGATGCAATAGAATTTCGTAAATAGGCTTGCTTGGGCTTAGTGGGCTGTGCCTATTGGGCCCTTGCGCCTGTCATGGCCTGAAAATTGGGCTGTGACAATTCATAAGTATTTATACCTTAACCAAATTAAAAGGTAAAAAGGTTGAGTTTGATCCTTTAAAAGACTGTTACAAAGATTAAGTCTGAGCCTTATAAAGACTTGGTTGTAAAGGTTACGCTTGAGTCTTGGAAAAATAGTTTTCATAGTGGATTCAAAACTCCTTAATGATCCAAGGGAGAGGATGTACGCATCGAGGCTGAACCTTGATGATCTTTGTGTCTTCTAGTAGTTTGTTAAAATTGCTTTTCAATTTTATTGATTCCTTAAACTTGGTTTTACCTTTCTTACAAAAGAATTTCTGCAAGCTCTTTTCTCAGCTTTTTAAGAAGTTTTTATTTATCCTTACTTTGCAAATAGTGCCTTAATTGTCCAAGGGTTTTTTAAAGCGTTTTTGAAAATACTGAATTCACCCTCCCTCTTAAAGTTTATGTTTTGAGCTAACTTTTTAACATAAAATATAGAAAATTGTTAATTTAAAAGGAAGACATAGAATATTCATGTCTAAAAAATAAAATATAGAATATTTATGCTCTAAGAAATAAAAAGGTATACATTGTTACAAAGATATATTATTTGGATTATACCAAAGATAGAATTTTTACCTAAGACACGAGAAGTCACAATTTTGGGTTAATTTTCTCAGTTGAAAGATTTAACTAAAGCTCCAATGGTTTGATGGGAGGGCTTTACTTTTTAAGTCTCAATATTTCTTAATTCGAATAATATTTTAAATTAGTTAATAAAATAGGGAATGTTTTAGGCTTAAAGTAGTAATATAAAATATTCATGCTAAAAAGAAATATGTAATATTTATGCTTATAAAAATAAAATACATAATAATATAAAACATGTTATTTGGACTCAAGACACAAGAAGTCGTAATCTCGATCTAATTTTTTTAGGTGAGGGATTTTATTTAAACTTTACCAGTATGATAAGAGAGTTTTAATCTTAAGTCTCAATATTTTAATTCAAATAAATTTTTTTCAATATTAATAAAAAGATATTAACAAAATAAAAATTTATAATAATAATAACAATACTAAATATATGGTATAAAAGATGATAAACATTGAAATTTATTACACATTACCATCATGTTATTTAATTGTCATTGCATCCATTTAGATATAGTTTGTACACGAGTTAAGGCCTTAATGATGGGATTTTTTGAAAAGCATATGAATGTGAGTTTGCTTGAAAAATTCCCTAGGTGAAAGAATATCTTCTGGTCCCACAAGTATGATGGGAGGGCTCAAAGAATGTTCTTAATAAAAAGTCTTTACTTGTGTTAGGGTTTGCATTACATGAAAACACTTTTACCTGCAAATGATTACCTTGATGATAGGATTTGCTTGATAAACTTGCGAAGGCAAGTTTTCCCTAGTAATTTCCTAGGTCAAAGAATATTCATGGATTCCACTGATAACTTTATGATATAGAGTTATTTGAACTTAGTTCTGATAGTAATTTAGCTAAGTCCTTATAGTAATGCATATAAATTAGTATGTTTTATTTAATTTTTTTAAGTTAGTTAATTAGGTGAGTTAATCTAATTTTAGTTAATATTGTGTTTAAATTGATGGTTATGTGACTGAAATAAGTTGTTATTGATTTATTTGTGTCTTTGTAGTTGTTTTTTGAAGGAATTTTAATGGAAGGAGAGAAATTATGAGATGAAGACCTTGATTGCACATGTCTGAGTGTTTTGACCATAACTTTCTCTACAAAACATCAAATGAGGTGCTTCTTCAACCATTGAAAAGATAAGAGGAAAATATACAACTTTAGTATTCACACTTTGACCAATTTGGCTAGAAATGTAGTCAAAACCCTTATCAAATTTGAAGCACTGCAGTAGTCCTAGAGAGAAAAATTAAATCATGATTTTTGTAAATTAAATGGTCAAGGTCGTGGCCTTGGTGGATGTAGGTCGTGGCTCACGTAGTCTGATGAGGAAATCCTTGTTAGAATTGACTTCTTTGTTCACCCAACTTGTCCCAACTTTAAAGCCTTATTAGAGCAACCTTTTGTAGGACTTTTAAAGGATGAAAAACACAAGATTTAAAGCTAAGATTCAGCCACAAAATCATTGAAGAAAAGTGTCAGACCTTGTCAACCCCAATTAAAAGACGGTATTATACCGAGTGGTACAATTAAGTTAAATCGAGCCTTGAACTAGTTCAAATAGAAATTCTAAGAGGAATTTGTAAATAATAAAACCCACAGAATGGCTTAGAATAGTGATTTGGAGTTCAAGGTCCAGCTTGGAGTCCATCAGGAAAATTGACCGATTAGGGACAAAGCGGTCATTTTACCATTTGATGATTAAATTGAGATTTCTAGCCAAGATTTGATCACATTTGACTAAGAATAATTATATCAAATATAATTATGATTATTGGAGTATAAAATGATGTTTAGTAGTGAAAAATTATGATTCCCGGTATTTTTGGAGTACAAGGGCAAAATGGTAATTTTGCCACTAGAGGACTAAACGGGAATCTTTATAAAACAATTTTTTTGCCCCATTTGGTTAATATTGATCAATATTAGTGTTATTTGAGGTTGAAAAGTAGAAATAATGTGATTCCGGTACATTTCGAAGTATAAAGGCAAAATCGTAATTTTTCCATCTTGAGGGCAAATCGGTAAAATTTTAGCCCTAGCACTTGTCAAGACCAAGGGATTTTAATTGTGGTAGGATTGGATAAGTACCAGAATATTTGTGGTAGAAAATTAAGAAGAAAAAGTCAAAAAGTTAAAAAAATTGGGCCAATAACAATGTGACACATGGCATGCTTGATTATTTTATTATTTTCTATAGAAATCAGCCCATTAAATCCCCAATTCTCTCACCATATTCTGCCTAGGTACCCAGCAACAAGAACAAAGGAAGAACAAAGGGAAAAACAAGAAAACCTAGGTGGAAATTCAAAGAAAAAGGAAAGAAATCAAGGAAACAAGCTAGGTAAGTTAGAATTTCTTTAATTCTCCTTGATACCTAGCTTACCCATGCTTTTGTTCTTGATCTCCATGGTTTAATATTGAGTTATCATGATGAATTCAATTCTGAAAAATGGGTATGGAAGAGGAATTGTTGTTGGAATAATTTGATTTTAGACTATGTTAGTGTTTAGGGATAGTTAAGCATGGTTATGAACAAAAACACAAAAGAAATATTCAATTTCTCTAGGGTTCCTTGTTGGCCGAACCATGAGGGCTGAATATCAATGGGGGATTGTTTTTATTTCAAGGAAAATGGCATGGAAAATGATGAATTAAGGTGAAACGGTTATGTAGAAAAAAAATTCGATGCTAGTGCACCAAATGACCAAATTTTTCTATAAGGAACTGTGAGGGTTCTAATGCTGAATTTGGCTTTATTTAAATGTATGTGGTAAATTAAGGTATTAGAGGAGAAATGAATTAATTTGGAGGTGATTTGGACACAATCGTCGATTAATCGGGTGATCGGTCGAATTTAATCGATACCGTGATTAAGCGGTAATCAGACATATTTTTGCATTTACATATCAAGCATTAGTAATTTAAATTAATTTATATCAATTTAGGGACAATATAGTAAATTCCTCGACTTTGTTATTTGTCAAGGTGGTGAGACGTCCGGAAAAGGCAAAGGAATTGCGCCTGAGGGCTATTAGTCCGAGTGCACCCGGAATCTGGATTTTCGATACCGGTGAGTGGACTTGCATTTCAAACTTGTTTTGGGAAATATGAAAGATTCTATCCAACTTGTCTTAGAAAATGTACCTTGGGAACAAGCTTTTAGTAAAATGATTTTATATTGTGAAAATGTGCTATACAATGGTTTATGTGTTATCACAATATGATAAAATGCATGATATGCATTGGATGCTTCTTTACATGTTGATTTGAACCCGGCTATGTGCGAGTAGGAGTGCACATAAGCCGTTGCTGACCCGACTATGTGCGAGTAGGAGTGTATATAAGCCGTTGCTGACCCGGCTATGTGTGAGTGGGAGTGCACATAAGCCGTTGTTGCCCCCATAGCTTATAGGGCTGGATGCTTCGTGATCTTCCACCCTATGAGTGCTTTGATAGGTATGATCTGTGGCGAAGTATGACTCTCCACCCAAGAGCTTGGAAGAGGAGGGAAGGGACTGCTCCGTTGCTTCGTGATCCGGAGTGAAGTGCACCTCTTGCCGAGTGAAGGGGGGGATGCTTCGTGATCTCCCACCCCCTAGTGACAATAGCATAAGCCGTTGCATATGAGATGATGATGATGGGATGATGTGCATGATGATGATGATGGGATGGTGTGCATGTTGATGATGGGTATATGGTTGTAAATGCAAATATGTAAGCATTTGTTTTGTTGAAATTTGGAAGTTTACATGTGTTACATGTTGCTATTGTTATTTTAGCAGGATGACTTGTTTTAAGGGAAAAATGAGACTTTTTCCTTGATGTTCTGGTTCTCGCTGCAGCGAGAATGAAGTTCGCTACAACGAGAAACTTTCTGTCTATTTTGCTAACTTGTGGGTTTTTGCCATATTTCCCATTTCTTTGGTACCATAGTTGAGCATGGATTTTTGTAAAGTGATTTACTCATGTGGGGTTTACATGAGGGGTTTAAAGGAGCTAAAACAATTGCATGGTTTTAAGAAAACGAATACATCATGATTTCGATAAACATTCCTTATTGTATGCTTGTTCCCTCCTTGTTCACTCACTGAGTATTGTACTCACGTTTTAAAAAAATTCATGTTTTCAGATCAGGTGACTGTTGGACCCTAGATCGAGGAGTCCCCGTAGTGCATCTCTTAGGTATGTGTCTGGCATTCGATAGTAATCCTTTTTATTGTAAATGTCTTTGCTGGAAGTCATGGGTCATTTTGTATTGTGAATACAATCTAACAATGTGAATATGTGTATGCAATGTAAATTACTAAATACATGACTGGTATAGTGCATGTATATTATTATCGATAATGCCATTATGTTTTGGCTATGTTCACACCTAGGAAAAGGTGTGTGTGTATGCATGATATGATAAATTTGTTAAGCAAAGGTAAATGGATAGGCTTGCTTGGGCTTAGTGAGCTATGCTCATTGAGCTCATGCGCCGGTCATGGCCCGGGAAATTGGGTCTTGACAAAAAGTCTCATTGGAGCTGAAAAGAAATTGAAGGATTCAAGAATGACTTCTTTTTGTTATTCTTTATTTTCTTGGTTTGGTTTCAATGTTTAAACTTTATTTAATGATGATTTGTGACATTATGGAGAACTAATTTAGTTATTTAAGATTATGATTGAACTCAATACATAGTCTAAATTATTTATCTCTCATTGGCTTATATTTGATTGTCTTAAGTTTTTAATTCTATTTTGTTCTTAATGCTTCTAATTACCTAATCACCAATTAAATTAAATTGAAAACTAAGTTAAACCTTGACAAAGGATATTTAGGGTAGACCTATCTTGAACAGAATAGTGTATGATCGAATGCACTTAGTTGATTAAGTGTTTGATTTGCATATAGGGTAGACATACACTTCTAAGCCGTACATAGCCAAGATTTGAGCTTGAACTTAATGAATCTTTCTTTAATTTAATTTGTATAAACATATAGTAAGTTAATTGAGAGAGATATTTTTATGAGAAACTCAATAAAGACATAAATAATTTAGGACTCTAGGTCAGTAACTTAATCCGTTGAAGTAAGTTAAGATTAAAATACAATATTCATTTGAAGTATTAAGGGATATCATAATCTAAGGTATGGTAGTTGATTGAGTTTTTAAAACAAATTTGCTGATTAATTTTTTATTAGTTTTAGTTTAAGTTTGTTAGATTTTATTTTGCTTTTTAATAATTTAAATTTGATTATTTGAATAAGATTAAGGCGTGTTTATTTTAGTAGTTAATAGTCGTAATTAATTTAATTCTCCGTGGGATCAATACTCTACTTTTCACTATATTTCTTGTTTAATGATACGTGCACTTGCATGAGAAATCGACAACAAGGTTTTGACGCCGTTGCCAGACAATTTATTTTAATTCTTGTTGTTAATATTAATACCAAGTATTCTTAATCTTATTTCAAACTTTTTCTTTAATTTTCAAGTATTTTTGGTCATTGCATGTGAAGAACCTAAAATTTGAAAATTGTTCTTTTTTATCTAGAAATCGAAAAGACTTTTCAAAGACTTTAGAGGAAAAATCAACAAGTTTCTTCTCAAAGCAAAACAATAGCTAATCAACAAGGGGAAGAGACCAAGTCTTTGAGGGAATATGCTATCCCTCTGGTACAAGGTCTCCACTCTAGTATCTAAAGATTTCCTATTCAAGCCAACAACTTTGAAATTAAGCCAGTAATCCTTTAGATGATTTAGACTTTTGTTTAGTTTGGAGGATTGCCAAATGATGATGCCAATGCACATATTGTGAATTTCCTAGAGATTTGAGATACTTTCAAAAATAATTTTATTTTTGATGATGCCATTAGATTAAGGCTTTTCTCATTTTCACTGAAAGAAAAGGAAAAAAGTTATAGAATTCGCTTCCAACTGGTTGTATTAGTACTTGGGATGATTTAGCTCAAAAATTCTTGGCAAAATTTTTTTCCATTAAGACAGCTAAGATGCGGAATGATATAATCTCTTTTACACAATTCGATTCTGAATTACTATATAAGGCTTGGGAGACGACTAAGAATTTGCTAAGAAGATGTTGTCACCATGGGTTACCTAAATGGCTCCAAGTTCATACTTTTTATAATGGTTTGCTATGGCCAATAGGATGTTAGTATAAGCCCTACAAGCCAAGCTGTGGTTGTATAGGAATTGCAATTTTGAGATATTCATGTATGACATTTTGTTATTCATAATAGCATTGAGGTAGTTCTTTATCCATAAATTTGTGATTTAATTACTTTTTGTATTTATGTAGATAAAGCCCATGAAATTATATATGCCTTGCAAAAGAATTGTATTAGGATACAATTATGAGATCTTTATGCATCAAAGCATTATTCCTAAAAGTTCCTGATCATTGTATTATTGAGACAGGGCATCAATAATGCTTAAAGATTGACACATTTTATGTTCCTTGTGAAATAAGCAACTACTCTAATAGGTTGAAGTACAGAGATACTTGGAACTAACATGTGGGTGCTTGCAATGGGAGAGCGAGTTCTTTGAACATAACCCACCATGAGAAGTGCATTTGGTACCTCACTCTAGTGTCTATGCAATACTTCTCATGTGTTAGTTGTGTAACCATTCTCTAGACTTGAGACACTAGGTTGTCTTGTATGTAGAGAACTATGCTTTGATTTCATCCCTACGGGTGCCTAACTAAGGATGCCAACACAAGATGTTTTTGGGTATAGTATGAAGCATATGAAGGCAAATGAGTGGTCAAGATAGGAATCATCACCCCAAGTGATTCAAGGGGAAATATCTTATTGGTCCTTAGTTGACATTAACTTAATCAAATCCTTGGTCAAGGTGATTAGGAGATTATGAAATGAGTTTCATAAGTCTCCATAAAGTTAATGATCTAATTGCAGGAACAAATGTGGAGGTCAATAAGAGTAGTCATTGCACTAAGCTCTTATCATCTCCAAGATATATGATGAGAGAGTGAATTACATTGATAAACTGTACACTGAAAGGTTGTCAAATAATTGACTCTTTAACAATTGGGTGACCATGATGCATTACTTGATGCCAATCTATGTCTATGGAATTAAATTAGTTAATTTAAAATTAAATATGATTCATTTAAATTAATTAATTAATAAAATTATAATTCAATTCCATTGTCAACATGTTAGGAACCAAATAGGTCACACACAAAGGTTGCAATTTGGATTAAATTGAGAGTGTGATGATTTAAGTTAACCTTAATCAAATTCTAGGTTTTAACTACAAATGACTTAATTAAAAGAGTTTAATTAGGTATTAAATGTTATAATTGTTACAATATTAAGGATTTATTTTTCAAATTTTAATAAGTCTAATAATAAAATTAAACCTATATATAAATTTCACATTATAGCCCCTCTTTGCTAAAGCAACAAAAAAAAACTAATAGTTTTTCTCTTGAGTGCCGTCACTCTTAAGAGGTTTTTTTCACAAAACTTCTCCATTGATTCCTTGCTGGAATAAAAGAAGAAAAGAGAACAAATCGTTATCCACTTACTAGCACAAGCCCGTGGTGTAAAGTTCTCTCATTGAGAAGGATCCAGTGCAATCATGTGTGAAACATTAGAGGCCAAGCGATTGAGTGGCTGGGATTCTTTCACACAAGAAGGTGTTCAAATTTTTCAGCACCAAAAGGAGTTAATTTGATTGTGATATCATTTGGAAAGGTAAAAACCTTTTTCTGATTTTCTATGGTGTTTAACTTTGCATTAAACAACCAAGGTGATCCAAAGGTAAGAGGCATGGTTTTTATTTTGTCTCAATTTTTGTTAATCTGTTGCGTTGATGCTCTTATCATGTTGCTCCTAGTAGTGGTAGTAGAGCCTCTCTTGGTTCGTTTTAATGAAAAGTTATGTCTTGTTATTGTTTAATTCCAATTCTAATTGGATGTGAGGTGTTTGGAAGAGATCAAGTAAGTTTTAAATTTCAATTATGTTTTAAAGTCGTTTATCACAGATTTGATATTTGAGCAACTAATCTTGTTTAAGTGTCTCAATTTTGCAGAACAATATGTGCATGAGATGAACAAAAGAGTTTGGCAAGAAAACGATTCGAATTCATGGGAAATAAGATACGGTTTGGTGACAAAATTCGATTCTGTTCAGATTTGCATGTAGTTCAATTTTTATTTTTAATAGGGGTCTAAAAGCCTCTAAAAATTTTGAAAAAATTTTGAAAGTAATCTACATTGAAAATGTTTCAATATGATTTCTTACTAGCTAAAAACGGTGAAGGAAATGCTATAAAATCATGGCTGAAACCACTCTTGCCAACAATAGTTTCAGGTCATGGTTTTGGCTGAGAAAGGCATTTTCAAAGAATCCTAAAATTGTGCAATTGTTGTGCCTTTTTTGATAAATTTTGGAGTTTGCATATATTCAAAACATGCCTTAAAAGATTACTAAAATTAAGGGATTTAATCCCTTGATTTACGCCACCATAATGCCACATATGAACAAAAAAATTACAACTATGTACAAAATACATAGGCTATAGTTTTTTAGGGTTTTGGTCAACTAAATCAAGTCCAAAAATTATGAAATTTTAATACATATGTGAGACCTCGACCTCTATAGGCTCATAACTAGGCATAGACACAATAACACGGGCTAAGAGTAATTTCATCATTTCCTTAGTAAGTCCCTAAAAGTAAGTTTTTAAACAATATTATGGCCTAAGTAGGCCTAAGGAATAAATGAATGATGAAAAATGGGTATAAGGATGAAGGAAATAAAAATAATGATGAGTGCCAAGGTAGGGGCAAAATGGTCATTTTACACCACGAGTAAAAAAATTTTAAGTTTTGGGAACTCGAGCACTTTTAGACTATTATGGACCTTGTCTTGGTGTCAAAAGAGTAAAATGATTGCACAAAGGATTGGAGAAGAACAAGCTAACTTGCTAAGGGTATTTTCGTAATTTAAGTGGAATGGATAAGCTTGAGCTATAAATACCTTTTTTCCAGCAGCTTCTTCATTCTCTAGCAGGTTTTCTTCTTGTTCTTCCTCTCATCTCACGTTACTTTCATCCTCCATGGAAGCTTGATATGAAACTTCCATAACCTCTCTCAAAATAGCTATAATTTTCAAGGTTTTGTGCACTTTTGCATAGAACCCTTGTGCTTTTTCACTCTCTCACTTTAAAATCCTTGAAAAATTTTATTTTCATTCTTTCTCTCACTAGTTAGGTGTTTTAGAGAGAGAAAGAAAGAGCTTCAATAAGAGCTTGAAAGTTTTTGGAAAAAATTTTAATTTCAAAGCTACCAAGGTGAGTAGTAAATTAAAGTTGAATTTTTAGTGTTGATAAGGGCTAGAGATTAGACTGGTGAATATTTTGTAGTTGAGGTTGTTCATTCATTTTAGAGTGATTAGAATAGTGAAAATAGATAGCCAATTAGATGACAATTGGAAGCTAGTTAAGAGATAGCTTTTAGAATTTATAAGTATTGGAATTGATTTAATTGTGATGCTAATGTGATGATTAGGTTCTAACGAAGCCCCATCGTCCCATTTTGACCATTATGGAAGTTAGAGTCAACTAAAGGTTCAACAAAACACCAATGAGTGAACTTGCATTTCAAAATTTTTTTTTTGGGAATGTGAATGTATTTGCACAAAACCTTTGAATGATTTTATCCAACTTTTCTTAAAAACGGGTGCCTTGGGAACAAGCTCTTGATAAATTATCTCTATGTTGTGACTTGTGGTTGTGATGGATTCATGCACTGTTACATTGTGTTGGTATATATGTTAGTTCCATTAGTTTTTGATGATAATAAAACATTCCCATTTATTTGTGTCTAATACATTTACTTGAATGTGTAGGAAATTAATATATGAAATTAATTTCTTAACTCTTCAAAGAGTATTTTTGAAAGAAAAAGAGGGATAAAATCAACAAGATGTAATTGAACAATAAGGAGGAAGCTTGTTGGTGAAACGAGGAAGAACATTGGTTGACCAAATTTCAAATTGGAGAAATGACGGGCTGAAGAGTTTGAGAAATAGAACCAATTTAGTCAACCAAGTCAGTCGACTAAGTGCCCTCTGCCAAAATCTGCAAACCAGAAATGGAATCAACTTAGTCAACCAAGTTAGTCAACTAAAAGCTCCCTGTCTGCAATTTGAACCAGAGCACTACAAGATAGATTAACAACTAGAACTCATCCTCAACTGTTTCCAACGGCCATAAACTATCAAACTGCCATCAGAGTTGCATCTCCAAGTATTAAAAGGTCTTCCAATAATGAGAAACAAGTTTTTAGAAGCCTTGAATGAGATTTGAGCTGTAGAAAGTTGAAAAACCAGAAAAACTTCACTGCACTTGTCTGCACTTAAACGTCTACTCTTTGCCATTATATTTAGTACTCAATCTTGTACCATTCAGATCAACTTGTGATCATAGGTACTTTCTTTAACCTCTTTTCTTGTATACTTAGAGTGAGGGAGTCACTCTAAAGGATTATTCAAGCTTGGGAAAGCTTGAATGTTATAGGCTGTGGTTGAGCCTTGAAAAACCACTTTGAGTTTTAATTGAGCCCATGAAAAACTAGTGTAAAGGTTTTGGCTGAGTCTGCGAAAAGCCATTGTAAAAGTTTGGTGAAAGCTTGTGAATTTCACTGGATTCTTAGTGAATTGTTGAAAAAATCCTTGGTTGGATAATCAAGGAGTGGATGTAGGTTTTGGACTGAACCATTCTAAATTGTTGTGCATCTTATACTCTGTTTTTATTTTCTTGAGTTCTGGAAATTAGTTCCACACCTTATCAAGAGCCAAATTGTGTTATTCACCCCCCCTCTAGCACATATTAACGGGACCAACAATATATATATATATATATTTATATATATATATATATATGTCATGCATGGATGGTTGATATTGTGTGATAATGATAACTGTGCGTGTGCACGATGTTGGGGGATGCACATGCCGGTGATGATGGTGGTGAGGGAGTTGGATGATGAAAGTACCCATGTGCACGATGTAGGGGGATGCACACGATGGCACTAATTGTGCACGATGTAAGGGGATGCACACGATGGCACTAATTGTGCACACGATGTGGGGGGATGCACATGAGCTGGGTGAGACGATGGTGGTATTGGTGTTTTACTATGTATATATGTATATATATGTTTATAAAATTAAAGCTCATGAATATGGTATATGATTGTAGTGCATATGAAAATTTAGCATGCTGAACTTTGGGAATTTTTAAGTGTTTCATGTTGATTTTGTCATTTTAGCTAGATGGCCTTTTTCTTGAGAGAATGGAAACTTTTCTTTGGTGCCCTATTTTTCGATGCAATGAGAAACTCTCGGGTTTGAAGGGTCTGTCTGACCTGGTTCTCGTTGCAATGAGAAAGTTTCTGGAGCTTCTCGCTGCAGCGAGATTTAGCAAGAAACATTCTGTTTTGGCCACTTGAATTTCGCTGCAGTAAGAAACTTTCTGTCGGTATGCTATCTTGCTAGTTTTTGCCACATTTTTCCATTTCACTTACACCATAGTTGATCATGGACTCCCAACATTTAGGGGTTTATTTAATTAAGTTTGAAATGAGGAATTTGAGATAGAAACCCTTGGCTAGTTAAGAAACCCTCATCCAGCCAATAACTTGAGCCTAGATTTCGCTGCAGCGAGGACCCGTCGTTTCACATGTCTAGCTTGTATATCACTGAAGCTTTCATTTTTCAAATTCTTTGTTGTGTATGGAATCATTACTATCAAGTGATTAATCATTTAAGGGTTTAACGAGGGGTTTTAATAAGAATGAAACTAAATTGCATTGTTTTCAAAATAAATGCATCACGATTTCTTTAAACTTTCCCCCTTGTTTTCAACTCACTGAGTTTGTACTCACCGTTTTCAACTTCATGTTTTCAGATCAGGAGGAAGTCGGTAACTAGGTCGAGGTGTCCTCATAGATTCGACTCTTGGTAGCTGTCTAGACATTCTGTAGCTGTACTTTCGTCCGAGTCTCTCCGCTGGAAATTGAGTTTTCTTTTTTTGAGATGTATAGACAAACCTGATGTAAATTATTAAGATACATGTTGTAGACAATATATGGATATTTTGATGGGTAATGCCACTACGAGTTGGAAATGGTTAGTGTTATTTTAATTCAAAATTATGAAATGTGACTTTAGTAACTTTGATGGAATAATGAACAGGTCACATAGATAGGCTTGCTTGGGCTTAGTGGGTTATGTCCATTTTACAACCAAGGGACTGCATAGATTCCTTATCTTAGAAACCACCTTTTCCTGTATGTATGATTATAGAAAAATGTGTTTGATAATAGGTGTTTGCTCTTGTCTAAGTAAGAATGCCGCCTAAAACACGAGCTGCCTCAAGACGGATGGGGGAGCAAGATGCCCCTAATGAGATGACAGATAAGCCACGGGCATCCACCTTTAGGGGTCGAGGTAGACGTGGCAGGGCCACTAGACCGGTGAGCACTGATACTCCTGTGAGTGGGCGAGAGGAAGGACAGTCTTCGGGTGATGTAGATATATAACCAACCGGGGGTATTACCATTGAGGATTTGGTAGCAGGCCTACAGGGAGTCAACCGGGTTGTAGAGATGATGGCAACTCATATGGATGATATTCAGAGGGTAGTAGAGGGGAGACCTATAGTACAAGAAACCCCTAGCTCCTACTGACAGGTCGACCGCCAACATCATGAGGTTGAAAGGGGTCATCTAGAGATTTCTCTTCCTGATTTTCTCAAGCTTAAGCCTCCATCATTTTCGGGGTTTGATACATCGGAGAAGCCCTAGATTTTCCTAGATAAGATGGACAAAATTTGTGAGGCCTTGGGATGCTCTAGTACTAGATTAGTTGAGCTAGCCACCTTTCGATTAGAGGACGTGGCACAAGAGTGGTATAGCTTCTTGCGTAAAGGTAGGCAGGTGGATGCAGCGCCGTTGACTTGGAAGGAATTAGTATAGCCTTTTTAGACCAATTCTTACCACTCAATATACGCAATGCTAGTGCTAGAGAGTTTGAGGCTTTGGTACAGACCTCGAGTATGATGGTGTTAGAATACGACATCAAATTCATGCAGTTGGCTTGGTATATGCCCTATCTAGTTTCTACTGAGGAGATGAAGATTCAGAGGTTTTTGGATGGGCTAGTGGAGCTGTTGTTTAGGGTTGTGGCATCCCAAGATTTCAATACCTACTTCGCAGTAGTGGATAGCTCTCAACGGATTGAGATGAGGACTAGTGAAAGTAAGGCTGTGAGGGATAAAGTAAAAAGGGCCAAGACAGGAGGTTATCAAGGCTGTAGAGATTTTACCAGTGGGATGTCATCTTCTAGCCGTCAGGGTCCACAAAAGGACTCACGACTGCCCCAAAAGAGGTGTGACGTAACTAGTGTCAGCGCTGGATTAGGGCAGAAAGCTTTTACTAGAGGAAAACAGTAAAATTCTAGACAGGGTAGTCAAGTTATCCACCCTTATGATACTTGTGGGAGACGACATAGTGGACAATGCTTTCGTACTACGAGAGTTTATTATAAGTGTGGTCAACCTGGACATATTAGGAAGAATTGTCTGATGGCTCATCAATCACAAGATTCTACTTGTGGTTTCGTCCAGTTAGTTTTGTCTATTCCTTCAGTTGCTACTTCATCTAGTCGGGAGGCTAGTGGATCAAGAGGTAGAGGTGTTGTTACTTCTTCTCAGGGCAAGCCATCTAGGTCCAGACGTCAGAGTTCTGTTTGTAGGGGCCAAGCAAGGGTTTATGCTTTAACACTCGAGGAGGCCTATACATCCAATGCAGTGGTCTCAGGTACTCTTTCCGTTTATAATATGAATGCTCGAGCCTTATTTGATCCTGGTGCTACCCACTCTTTTATCTCTCCATGTTTTGCATCTCATTTGGATAAAGTTCGTGTTAGGAAAGAAGAATAATTAGTAGTGTCAACTCCTTTAAAGGAGGTGTTTATGGCTTAATGGGAATATGAGTCCTGTGTAGTTCGAGTAAAGGACAAAGACACTTCGGTGAATTTAGTGGTGTTAAACACCTTAGACTTTAACGTGATCTTTGGGATGGATTGGCTATCACCCTGCCATGCCAGTGTGGATTGTTACCATAAATTGGTTAGATTTGATTTCCAAGATGAGCCACTATTTAGTATTCAGGGGGATAGAACCAATGCTCTAACCAATTTGATATCGGTCATGTCTACTCAAACGTTATTACGACAGGGTTGTTTAGGTTACTTGACAGTGGTAAGGGATACTCAGGCGAAGGTTGGAGATATAAGCCAAGTGTCGATGGTGAATGAGTTCAAGGATGTATTTCCTGAGGAATTACCAAGTTTGCCTCTCGAGTGGGAGATTGAATTTTGCATAGATTTGATTCTTGACACTAGACCTATATCCATACCTTCATATAGAATGGAACCTGCGGAGCTTAAAGAGCTTAAGGATCAGTTAGAAGATTTGTTGGATAAAGGCTTCATCCATCCTAGCGTCTCACCATGGGGAGCACCGGTACTATTTGTAAAGAAGAAAGATGGGTCACTTAGATTGTGCATTGACTACCGACAGCTTAATAAAGTAACGGTGAAGAAAAAGTACCCCTTTCCAAGAATAGATGATTTATTTGATCAGTTACAAGGAGCACAATGTTTCTCTAAGATAGATTTGTGATCAGGGTATCATCAGTTGAGAATCTGGAATGAAGATATACCCAAGACTGCATTTCGAACAAGATATGGGCACTATGAGTTCTTTGTGATGTCGTTCGGGCTCACGAATGCTCCTGTGGCCTTTATGGATTTAATGAACCGAGTGTTCAACCCCTATTTGGACAAGTTCGTGGTGGTGTTTATTGATGACATCTTGATCTACTCAAGGAGTAGGGAGAAGCACGAGCAACATCTTAAGATAGTGCTCCAAACTTTGAGAGAACATCGATTGTATGCCAAGTTCTCCAAGTGTGAGTTCTAGCTTGAAAGTGTTACATTTTTGGGACATGTGGTATCCAAGGATGGGGTACAAGTTGATTCAAAGAAAGTTGAGGCAGTGAAAAAGTGGCCAAGGCCAACATCAGTTACGGAGATTAGAAGCTTTTTGGGTTTGGCAAGCTATTATCGTCATTTTGTGAAGGACTTCTCTAAAATAGTCGCCCCTCTGACTAAGCTGACACGTAAGGATATCATATTTGAGTGGTCTAATGCTTGTGAGGATAGCTTTGAGAAGCTTAAGGCATGTCTCACCACAGCTCAAGTATTAAGCCTACTGCAAGGCACAGGGGGTTATACGGTATTTTGTGATGCATCGCGGGTTGGTTTAGGGTGTGTACTAATGCAACATGGGAAGGTGATTGCATATGCATCAAGGCAACTTAAAAGGCATGAGCAGAATTACCCCGCACATGATTTGTAAATGGCAGCAATCGTGTTTGCCTTAAAGATATTGAGGCATTATTTGTATGGTGAGACTTGTGAGATATATACGGACCACAAAAGTCTGAAGTATATATTTCAGCAGAGGGATCTTAACTTGCGACAACGTAGGTGGATGGAGTTGTTAAAGGATTATGATTGTACTATTCTCTACCATCTCGGTAAGGCAAATGTAGTGGCGGATACCTTGAGTCAAAAATCGATGGGAAGCGTGGCACATATCTCCACAGATAGGAGATTCTTGATTAGAGAAATGCATGGCTTGGGAGACATGGGTGTGCACTTGGAAGTTTCGACAGCAAATGCATTGCTAGCACATTTTAGAATGAGGCCTATCTTAATGGATCGAATTAAAGAAACACAAAGTAAAGATGAGTTCGTAGCTAAGGCCTTAGAGGACCTTCAAGGAAGAAGAGGAAAAATGTTTACTAAAGGCACAGATGGAGTCTTGAGGTATGGAACTAGACTTTATGTGCCCGATAGCGATGGATTAAGGAGAGAAATATTGGAGGAAGCTCACATGGTAGCCTATGTGGTACATCCAGGGGCTACAAAGATGTATCAAAATTTGAAGGAGGTGTATTGGTGGGAAGGACTCAAGAAAGATGTAGCTGAGTTTGTCTCCAAGGCCTGGTTTGTCAACAAGTGAAGGCAGAACATCAAAGGCCTGCGGGACTACTACAGCTAATACCAGTGCCCAAGTGGAAGTGGGAGCATATTGCCATGGACTTTGTAACTGGTTTGCCTCGAACTAGTGGGGGCTACGACTCGATTTGGATAGTAGTAGACCGATTAATGAAGTCAGCTCATTTTCTTTTGGTTAAGACTACTTATGGTGTTGCCCAGTATGCTCGAGTTTATGTGGATGAGATAGTATGACTGCATGGTATCCTCATTTCTATAGTATCTGACAGAAGAGCTCAGTTCACCAGTAGGTTTTGGGGAAAGTTACAGGAAGCGTTGGGACTAAGTTGGACTTTAGCACAGCTTTCCACCCTTAGACTGATGGACAATCTGAACGAATGATACAGACATTGGAAGATATGCTGAGGGCCTGTGTAACAGACCTTGGGGTCAGGTGGGATCAATATCTGCCCTTAGTGGAATTTGCCTTCAATAACAGTTTCTAAACTAGTATCCAAATGGCACCATTTGAAGCATTATATGGACGGAGATGTAGGCCACCCATTGGATGGCTAGAGGTAAGAGAAGGAAACGTTTGGGGCCTAAGTTGGTGCAGGACGCCACCAAAAAGATACATATGATTCGACAGAGGATGTTGTCAACACAAAGTAGACAGAAATCATATGCTGATAACAGACGAAGAGACTTGGAGTTTCAAGTAGGAGATCATGTATTTTTGAAGGTCTCACCAACAAAAAGGGTAATGAGGTTTGCCAAGAAAGGAAAATTAAGTCCTCGATATATAGGGCCCTTCAAGATCTTAGAAAGGGTTGGAGCAGTGGCTTATCGTTTAGCGCTACCACCAGACCTCTCGAATATTCACCCTGTATTCCATGTGTCAATGCTTAGAAAATATAACCCGAATCCATCTCATGTAATACGGTATGAAACCATCCAACTGAACGATGATTTGACCTACGAGGAGAAACCGGTAGCTATCCTTGATCAACAAGTCAAAAAGCTCTATTCAAAGGTGTAGCCTCAGTGAAAGTGTTTTGGCAAAATCAAACTAGTGAAGAGGTAACATGGGAGGCCAAGGAGGAGATACGGACAAACTATCCCCACCTCTTTGATGCATAGAGGTAAGTTACCTTATGGTTGAATTTAAATTTGGGGATCAAATTTTTTTAAGTGGGGGAGAATGTGAGACCTCGACCTCTATAGGCTCGTAACTAGGCATAGATGCAATAACACGAGCTAGGGGTAGTTTCATCATTTCCTTAGTAAGCCCCTAAAAGTAAGTTTTTAAATAATATTATGGCCTAAGTAGGCCTAAGGCATAAATGAATGCTGAAAAATCGGTATAAGGACGAAGGAAATAAAAATAATGATGAATTCCAAGGTAGGGGCAAAATGGTCATTTTACACATCGAGTAAAAAAATTTTAAGTTTTGAGAACTCAAGTACTTTTAGACTATTATGGACCTTGCCTTGGTGTCAAAAGAGTAAAAAGATTGCACAAAGGATTGGAGAAGAACAAGCTAACTTGCTAAGGGTATTTTTATAATTTAAGTGGAATGGATAAGCTTGAGCTATAAATACCTTTCTTCCAACAGCTTTTCTTCTTCTTCTTCCTCTCATCTCACGTTGCTTTCATCCTCAATGGAAGCTTGATATGAACTTCCATAACCTCTCTCAAAATAGCTCCAATTTTCAAGCTTTTGTGCACTTTTGCATAGAACCCTTGTGTTATTTCACTCTCTCACTTTAAAACCCTTGAAAAATTTTATTTCTATACTTTCTCTCACTAGCTAGGTGTTTTAGAGAGAAAGAGAGGGAGCTTCAATAAGAGCTTGAAAGTTTTTGGAAAGAATTTCAATTTCAAAGCTACCAAGTTTAGTAGTAAATTAGAGTTGAATTTTTAGTGTTGAGAAGGGCTAGAGATTATACTTGTGAATATTTTGTAGTTGAGGTTGTTCATTCATTTTAGAGTGATTAGAATAGTTAAAATAGATAGCCAATTAGATGGCAATTGGAAGCTAGTTAAGAGATAGCTTTTAGAATTTATAAGTATTGGAATTGATTTAATTGTGATGCTAATGTGATGATTAGGTTCTAACGAAGACCCACCGTCCCATTTAGACCATTACGGAAGTTAGAGTCAACTAAAGTTTCAACAAACTACCGATGAGTGAACTTGCATTTCAAAATTTCTTTTGAGAATGTGAATGTATTTGCACAAAACCTTTGAATGATTTTATCCAACTTTTCTTAAAAACAAGTGCCTTGGGAACAAGCCCTTGATAAATTGTCTCTATGTTGTGACTTGTGGTTGTTATGGATTCATGCACTATTACATTGTGTTGGTATATATATATATATATATA
>NC_030852.1:7160217-7175791 GCF_000208745.1 Theobroma cacao
CCGTGCGTGTGCACGATTTGGGGGGGATGCACATGCCGGTGATGACGGTGGTGAGGGAGTTTAATCATGAAAGTGCTCGTGTGCACAATATAGGGGGATGCACACGATGGCACTAATTGTGCACGATGTGGGGGGATGCACATGAGCTGCGTGAGGCAATGGTGGTATTGGTGTTTTACTATGTATATATGTATATATATGTTTATAAAATAAAAGCTCATGAACATGGTATATGATTGTAATGCAAATAAAAATTTGGCATGCTGAACTTTGGGAATTTTTAAGTGTTTCATGTTGATTTTGTCATTTCAGCAAGATGACCTTTTTCTTGAGAGAATGGAAACTTTTGTTTGGTGCCCTGTTTCTCGCTGTAGCGAGAAACTCTCGGGTTTGAGGGGTCTACCTAACCTGGTTCTCACTGCAAGAAGAAAGTTTCTGGAGCTTCACGCTGCAGCGAGAAACATTCTGTTTTGGCCACTTGAATTTCGTTGTAGCGAGAAAGAATCTCACTGTAGCGAGAAACTTTCTGTTCGGTATGCTATCTTGTTGGTTTTTGCCACATTTTTCCATTTCACTTACACCATAATTAATCATGAACTTCCAATATTTAGGGGTTTATTTAATTAAGTTTGAAATGAGGAATTTGAGATAGAAACCCTTGGCTAATTGAGAAACCCTCATCCAGCTAATAACTTAAGCCTAGATTTCGTTACAGTGAGAATGCCTTCCCACTGCAGCAAGGACCCGTTGTTTCATATGACTAGCTTGTATATCACTGAAGCTTTCATTCTTCAAATTCTTTGTTGTGTATGGAATCATTACTATCAAGTGATTAATCATTTAAGGGGTTAACGAGGGGTTTTAATAAGAATGAAACTAAATTGCATTGTTTTGAAAATAAATGCATCATGATTCTTTAAACTTTTCGTCTTGTTTGCTTATTCCCTTCTTATGTTCACTCACTAAGTTTGTACTCACCGTTTTCAACTTCATGTTTTCAGATCAGGAGGCAGTTGGTAACTAGGTCGAGGTGTCCTCGTAGATTCGACTCTTGGTAGGTGTCTCGGCATTCAGTAGCTGTACTTTCATCCGAGTCTCTTCGCTGAAAATCGAGTCTTCTTTTTTTTAGATGTATAGACAAACCTGATGTAAATTATTAAGATACATGTTGTAGACAATATATGGATATTTTGATGGGTAATGCCACTACGAGTTGGCAATGGTTAGTATTATTTTAATTCAAAATTATGAAATGTGACTTTAGTAACTTTGATGGAATAATGAACAGGTCACATAGATAGGCTTGCTTGGGCTTAGTGGGCTATGTCCATTGAGTCCATGCGCTGATCATGGCTCGGGATTTGGGTCGTGATAACATAGGCTACAATGCTGCTAGAATTTTGTAAAGTCATGGTTTTTGGGATTTTAATATCCATAGTTGCAGTCTATATTGGTCCAATTAAAAATACTATTGTACTAAATAATATCTTATAGAAAAGTTCCAGAAAGATAAATTTTGATATATTTAAATTAGAAAATTTGATTCCCTAAAATAAAGATATCAAAGTTCAATTAATCGCATCCATAAATTTAAGAATTTAATTCCTACAAATATGAAAGAGTGACTGAAATTCTTCTTTCATCAAACACCATTAAAAGCACAAATAAATCAATAACAACCTATCTTAATCACATTAAAACAAATTAAGCATAAAATTAACTAAAATTAGATTAACTCACTTAAATTAACTAATTTAAAATAATTAAATAAAACTTAATTAATTTCTATACATTACTACAAGACCTAAGCTAAATTACTCTCAAAGTTAAGTCCAAATAACTCAATATTAGAGAGTTATCAGTGACAAATATGGACAAGAGAAATATCATGAATTAATTTTTTTTCTTTTAAGAAGGGAAATTTGAATAAGATGCATAAAGATAATTAATGATAATGTTGTCTTAAATATTAGATTTAAATTATCTAATAAGATTAGATAATTTATGACACATAATCTTTAATTTAAAAGAATTAGTAAAAGTTACTTAAAACATTTAAGGATTATGAATTAAAAATGTTTTAATTTGTAATAATATTTTAATTCTAATTCTAATAAGATTAGAAGTGGATAATATTATTAATACTAATTACTAAAGACTTTTCATATATGGAAAAATGTATCTAAGCGAAAGACATGATGCTCAAAATGCAGAAATTTTATCATAACGATAAATCTTAGTATAAGAATTTACATAATACTTAAACAATATTCACATGTTTCAAAGAATCAAAATAGGAATAAAACTAAGTTTCATCATTGGATAGGTAAATTAAACGAAACTGTCACAATTAAATCCAATTCAAATGCAAATGCATATGCATAAAAATAAAATAAGTTTAATGAAAATAACTAACCTAAAGTATGATAAAAACTAATAACAATAAAACCTTCCTCGAAACTTAAATAGCACATTTTTCAATGTGAAAAGCTAAAAAGAATAAGAAAAAGGAACTCCCCTATCAATGGTGACAGTGCATTGAGAGCTCTAATTTTCTTCCTCCTTATCTTCATGCTTTCCAAACCTGCAAACTCAACAAACAAGCGAGGGAAAGGTTATAAGTACTTATTTAAATAGAAAAACAAAACTAACTAAAATAACAAGTTAGTTGAAAAAGATATAACTTGGGTTGCCTCCCAAGAAGTGCTTCTTTATAGACACTAGCTTGATTATGATACCCCTTTTTTCACTTCTTCATCACCGCAAGAATGCTTGAGGCTTTGTTTCATTACCTTGAATGCTCCAATATTTGTAGTAAAAATTTCAATGTAGCCATAAGATAAAACTTTTACCACCTTTAAGGTTTTCCACCAATATGGTTGAAGTTGTCGTGGAAAAAGATGGATGGGTGAACTAAAAAGTACTACTTGCTACGCAACCTCTAAATCACAATCACTAGAAGGTGGTATATTATGCTTATCATAACACTACATTGTTTTGAGATGTAGTGGCGATGGCTTTGACTCAAGGGTAGGTGCTGGTTTACTTGGAAATGGTGGAGTAAAATCACCTTTACCTTATTAGCTAAGTCCACTCTATAACAATGAGCTATGGAGGAAGGATCTCTAGTTGCATTAAAAATAGTAAATTCAACTACGTCTTCACCAACTCTAAAATTGATTTTGTCTTCCCTTACATCTATTAGTGCACTTGCAGTGACTAAGAATGGACATCCCAATATGATCAGAATCTCTTGATCCTCCTCCATCTCAAGTACTATGAAGTCCACTAGAATGCACAATTTCTCAACTTTAAGCAAGACATCCTTTATAACCCCACAGGGGTGCCTTATCGTTCTATCAACTAATGGCAAGGTGATTGTAGTAGATTGAATCTCAGGTAGTCTAATTCTTTTAGCAACAGACAAAGGCATAATTGAGAAACCAGCACCCAAATCACATAAAGCTTTTAAAAAATTAAAATTACCAATTGAGCAAGGGATAGAAAAAGTCCTTGGGTCCTTAAGCTTTGGTGGAAGCTAGTTTTGTATTATCGTGTTGCACTCCTCAGTGAGTATAATTGCCTCAAAATCCTCCAATTTCATTTTCTTAGTTAAGATGTCCTTAAGAAACTTCACATATGATGGCATTTTGCTCTAAAGCTTCTACGAAAGGAATGTTGATGTGAAGCTTTATGAATACCTTGAGAAATTTTTGGAAGTGCTTATCAAGCTTTTGTTTTAGAAGGCAATGAGGAAAGGGTAGTGGTGGTAAAGTTGCCCTTGCTTCCTCTTCTTGAATATGCTTATCAACTGTCTTAATCACTTTTTCATTCTCAACTGGCTTATCTTGAAGAGTAGCTTGCCTAACACTATTGTCAACCTCTTTTTCGCTCCTCAAGGTGATTGCCATAACTTGTTCCTTACCTTCTCTCCTTGGATTCACCTCTGTATCGCTAGGTAGTGTTCCTTGAGGTTTATTGTTTAATAAATCGACAAGTTGACCAACTTGAGTCTCAAGGTTTCAAATTGATGTTGCTTGACTCTGAATGAGAGCTGTTTGGCTTTGTATGATGCTATCATTCTGTGTTATGTACTGCCTTAGCAAATCTTCCACAACTGGCTTTTTCTCTAAAATAAATTCTCCGACTTGCTGTTGGAATCCTAGAGCTGCAATTGGCCTTGAAGTTGAGGACAAACCTTGATTATTAGCCCAAGAGAAATTTTGATGGTTCCTCCACCCTAGGTTGCAAGTATTAGGGTAAGGGTTGTTTTGCTATCTATTACCCACAAAGTGCACTGTCTTTGTTGAACATGGACATTGATGACTTACATGATTATCTCCACAAAACTCACAAGCTACAAAAGGACATTGCACACTAGTAGTGCCAAAAGGTTTAAGAGTTTTAGTTAGAGCTGTTACCTGAGTAGATAATGTTGTCATAACATCTACATCATGAATTCCAACTACTCTCCTCTACATTGATCGCTCCATTGACGACTGGTAATTATTTACAAACATCTCTTCTAATAAATCATATGCCTCATCTATCACTTTAGCCATTAAAGCTCCTTTCGCAGTAGCATCAATGGTAGTTTGAACATGCCTACTCAAACTATTATAAAAAGCCTACACCTGAAGCCACTCTGGGAGACCATAATGAGGACAACGTCGAAGCAATTCTTTGTATCTTTTCCAAGCTTCATACAACGATGTCAAATCTTGTTGCATGAAAGATGTGATTATATTTCGCATTTTTACTGTCTTAGCTGGAAGGAAGAATTTGGCAAGGAATTTCTGAGCAAGATCATCCCATGTTGTTACTGAGACAGCAGGGAGTGCATTCAACCATGCTTTAGCTTTATCCCTCAATGAAAAAGGAAAAAGCCTCAAACGAATTGCATCATCTTTGACACCATTGTGTTTGAACGTATCACAAATTTCCAAAAAGTTTGACATATAGCCATTTGTATCATCATTCATAAACCCCCAAACTAGATTGAAGTTTGAATCATGGTGATGACAGCCGACTTGATTTCAAAATTGTTTGCTTGAATAGCTGGCCTTCGAATGCTTAATGGAATTCCTTGTACTAAAGGAACAACATAATCCCTGAAGCAACGATTCTCGGCTACTACACACTCTTGGATTTGTTGTTCACCTTGTTGATCAGTCATTGTATTTACTGGACCAACACCTTGTTGATTATCTCGTCAAAGTCTACGAAATGTTCTCACAATTTCTAAATCACACGAGATAGTCTCCAAGTTGTTTGCTCATCTCATACAACAATTGAACACAACTGCAAAACAAAAAGAAAACTTAAATTAAGACTAATATGTAAAATTTTAATATTAGCAAATAACAAAGAAAACAAAATCCCTGACAACGACACCAAAAACTTGTTATCGATTTTGCACACCCAAGTATTCGTATCGAACAAGTAACATAGATAGTAAATAGCTAAGTACTAAAATTTATGACAAATTAATCTTGTATAAGTAACTAAAATTTAGCAAATTAATTAAAACAAGCACTAAATTAACTAATAGAAATTACATATGTTGAGAAAAGCAGTAGATTAAAGACCTAGAATTATGGGTTCATTCAACACTTCATCTGATACCAGCTTCCCCTATTATTTACATTCATGGGCAGTTTTACTAACCTAGAATCCAAAGTTATGTACAAGTCTCCATTGAGATGCTTGCATAAATACTTAACTTAATTGGGTCACTATACGTCTAAAGGAATCAATTAAATAAGGTTCATTAAGCTAGTGTTCTAATTTGGCTATGTATGGCAATTAGCTATGTCTGCTCGAATCGCGAATCAAATAACCTAAGTGACGTGAACATACATTATTCAAATCTTAGTCCAATCTAAAATCTCTTTATCGAGTCTCAATTAGATTCACAAATCATTTAATTGTTGGTCAGGCAATCAAAAGCATTAAGAATAGATTTGAATAGGCAAAACTATCCCCATTCATAGTAAATAAAAGAGAAACTAAAATTTAAACTACATGTTGAAATCCACCACAATCCTAGAAAAATAGTTTAGCTCATAATATCTAATAAAAACAATATTCAAAGAAATTTAGCTATGAATTCGAAACAAGAAAATAAAAATAACACAAAAGAGAGAAAGAAACTAATGTTGACTCCTGGTAAATCTCGAAACTCTCTTAATTGCTCTTGAATTCTTACTTGATTCGTAACTCCAATTCTCCAGAAAAGCTACTGCCATCTCTCCTCTAAATGCTTTCAAAAAGGCTTTTAAATATGTGCAAGGTTGCCCTACTTTCCAATTTTTTGTCAAAAGTTTTAATTATGGAAATCGAGGTGGAGCCACGGCCATGACTTCTTGGTGCCTCGACACAGTGGCCTTCCTTGGTAGTGCCACAGCGCTATTTTCTTGGGTTTTTGTATGATACCCCCATGATGCTCAATGCCATAGCCATGGTCCTTTGACACTAAGGCTGTCTCACTTTCATCACCATGGCCATGAGTTACTCAAGGCCGCGGCCTCAATCCAAAAAGCCTTAAGTGCAAAACTGTATCTATTTATAAATTTTAAATGTAATTTCACCTCAATCTGATCTAAACTGGGCAAAGTGATAAACATAATAGTTGTAGCTCCTTCTCTTATCTTTCTAATGAATCAAAAATCACATCAATTGGATTTCTTCAGCTCAAGTTATCTTCAAATTACTGCAACATGTATGAGTGACACCTTCATCACACTTAAGATATCATAACTTTCTTTCACCTTGCTCATCATATCCTAGACAAAACCATGAGCAAAATTGGTAATAACTTTTCCTAAAGTAAATTAAGACAAAGTAAAGTGAAATTAAACTAACATCAACTAATTTAACTCTTCAATATGTAATCTATCATAATTGGAAAAATAGCTTAAAAGGTTAAAATCTGATCTTGAACTCAAAGGCCTAGCCACTAAAGTCCCTAAAATGTGTTAAAAATAACTCTATACAGCAGAGTTATCATCACACAAGATAGTCTCTAAGTTTCATGCTCACACATACAATGTCGAACACATATGAAAACACAAAAGAAAAGAAAAACTTGGTCTAAGACAATTTGTTTAATTTAATATCAGTAAATATAAATAAGAAAACAAATCCCTGACAATGGCACCAAAATCTTGTTGGTCGGATTATACACGCAGGTGCATGTGGCCTTATAAGTAATATAAAGTAAGTTGAATATTGTTTCGCACAAAGATTCGTACCTATTCTTTCTAAGTACTAAATTTCTAACAAACTAATCTTTATCCACGCACTCAATTTTAAAGGATTAATTAAATTAAAAATAATTAATTATATAATTAACGAAGCACAAAATGTCATTAAAAGAAATATTAACTCAAAACCTAAAATTATGGTGTCTTTCAAAACTTTGCTTGATTTAAATAATTTCCTAAACCCTAAACCTTGAACTTGAAATCTAGATTATGTACATGTCATCTGTCGATATCATGCACGCATACCTTTTATGAATTAATCCCATATGTCTATGCAAATTAATTAGAAAAAGTTCATTAAATTCGTGTTCTAATATGGCTGCGTAAGGTATTTAGGTACATGTTTATCCTAAGCATGAAACTATCACCTAAGTCCAAAATGAATTGAACATAAGCTATTCAAAACTATGGTCTATTCTAAACTCCTTCTGTCAAGTTCCATTTAGAGACCCACTACATTTTAATTGGTAATCAGGTAGTGAAAGGCATTAAGTGCAAAATTGAATAAACCATGTGATTTCCATTAACACTAAGCAAGAAAAATTCAAATAATCAAACTACATAATGAAATTTCCCATAATCTTAGAAAACGAAATTAGTTTATCATTGTATTTACAATAGACATAATTAAATCAAGAGAAAAGATCATTGCTACAACAAAATAACAAGAAAGAAATGAAGAGTAAAGAAAAATCAAACCCTGTGTCGATTCTTAATCCTTAGTTCCCTTTATTTCTTTTCATTTTTCTCATTGAAAACCCATTTCTTTTCTCTCAAAAACTGTCGTTTGTTGCCTCCTTGAACTTTTCCTCTCAACTGTTGAAAAAGAGCTATTTATAGCCACTAAAAAACCCTAAAAACACAAAGCTAATGGTGAAATTACTATTTAGCCCTCCGAGATTTTCACCCTTTTTAATTAAGTCCTCCCACAATCTTTTAATTCCAATTTCTTTCTATTTTTCTTCCATAACACTTGTACCAATAAAATATCAAGTTTCCACTTCACCAATGCGTCTCCATAATATTTAAATATATACTTACCCACTCGTGCTCTATTTAATAAAGGCACGCGAGACGCTAACACCGTTTTCCATCAAAATTCATTCTTACTTCTTTTCCCTCACTTGGATTAGTCGTATACTCCTCCTACATGACTACTTTCAATAATTAATAAAATATTAATATTTTAATATTATTTTATTCTAAAATTTTTCCCTGGCCTTCTTGGGCTCCAAAACATCTTACTTTACCTCGATTCACTTTCAAATCACCTTTTATCTCACTAATTCATCTTCAATAAAAGTATTATTATTTAATTATTATTTTCTCGCATGCGGAATATTTTATTCCAAACTATGCCTTTCACCCTTCATCACTTTTAAACACTCTAATTAACCTCAATTGGCATCCGATAAGCTTTATTAGCCAACATATCAAAATACAGAGTGTTACAGTCTCCCCCACTTAAAACGAATTCGTCCTCGAATTCGAATCGACGTAGAGTGAATAATCAAAGTTTTAAAATTCTGCCACATCACTTTCGTCGGGCATTCTTAAAATAGTATCTTGGTCTTAGACATTATTTCGTCTTCCAATCTTTATAGAAAACTTGACAATGTCATAATATATAATTTTGTGTACTACACTTCTTTGATCAAAACAATATCATTCTTCATCTTATAAAGAGAATTCAAATGTGTCATTAATTCTAGTTGCACCGCAATCAAATCAACCTTAAATTATCAATCATGCATGTTTACATAACCATTCACAATTCCTCTACTTTGATCTTTTATCAAACTTTCCAACATTCAAGCATTTATTCCACCATTGACTATAGGTCTAAATTATCAACCAATCTCTATTTTGTTTTACATACTTCCATACAAATCCCATTCAAGCATTTCATAATACATAAGGATCAGAACAGGCATTATTTATTCATATATGTTCTACATCACGGATGATTCAAATCTGATAACCATTAGTAACCATATTCCTAAAAACAGAACTCCAATACTTTCATGATCGAGTACTTACTAAGTAGATCTCAACTCTTACCACAATGCATTTCAATAAATAATGACATTTTGAACACATCTTTATAGTCTTAGCCAATCTCTTTAATCAATAGCTCAACCAGTTAAGGTTAAAATTGCTCAAAATTTTTTCTTTAAAGTTCTTTTCCAAGTCTCATCTTGATTACTAACCATCTCTATAATTCCAGAATCATAGTTAATTTATTAGTCATAAGCCACATAAAAAATATATCTAACTTGAGATTCCTCAAAGTCATTTCAGATGCCGAATCTCACGGCCTCATTAGTTCATCATCCCGAAGATGAAACTAGACACTTATTTTTCCTTAAGTGCACTTTAAAATCAAAGAATCATCTACTAAGACCTTTCCGAAATTAACTTCTTTTAGCCTTTTTACCTTATAATATTAAATCCATAATTATTCATTCTCAATCATGGGCTTTATGTCAAACAAGGCAAATTTTAAACTTTTCTTACATAAATCCAAATGCACAACTTTCATGCATAAGTTATAAATTTTTTCCCAATCTTCATATATGAAAGCTATATATTGGAGCTATACCAAAACCGATACATTGTTTTCCATTGCCTTTTAGGATATTAAATTCATGGCATACTTCTCTATTTGTGTACTTCATAATAGCCTAACAAAGTCTAGCTTACAATTAGGCTAGTTCATATGTCAAGCTTCTCAGGTTATATCAAAAACACCAAGCTAATCATGACATGATAGAATTTTATGAACTTATACCAGAAGTATAAACACATACCTTCAAGCTGACAGTATTATAATTAACTTGTTCACTACCAAGATCACCGATAGATTATCTTAGTCATTATTTAGTGCTATAACCACTGATAGAATATCATCATCAAATCAAATTATAACTAACTCCGTATGAGTTCTTGTGCCAATTTGCAACATATATATTCATATATATATTTCTAAAAATTTCAACTTCAAGTAGTCTTAGGCATATCAAGCTCAATAAGCCACTTGTAATACTGAAATAACCAATAAATCAAGTTTAGGATCATCTCCTCTTATGTTTAATCAGATCGTGCTCACCATCACGTGGGGAATACTCAAAACCGGTTTATGTGTTCTATTCTCATACAAGAGTCAATCACTAATTGCATCATCCCTAAGCACCACGTATCTTAAAAGCTGATTTTTCTTAGCCAGAATTCATATTCTAATATCATGCCTTTAGGTCATAGCTCATTACCAAAGTCTTTACTCATATATGAGTACTTAAAATCTCAAATCAATCATCTCTTTTCTAAGTAGATCTCTATAATTTCTGTAGTGTATTTTTATTCCCTCACTAAGGGTAGTATCATCTAATCAGACCATATCACCATCGTTCTCTAAGCATTTGAAGCACAATTCAACCTTTTCCTTCCCTTAACAGGCACTTTACCTTGATAATTACTTAAAATAATTTGAAACTTGTGGGGGAAGCACGTTTCACAATTTATGCCTTGCATTTACAAGTATATCGAGACTGCATCCTCATCGGGTTTACATAATGGCAAGATAATCATTGCCTCAAACCAACATTTCCAAACATCCTTATATTTGCAACACATCTTTATACTTATGTGACATATTAGTCACGAGCCCCAACTTGACTAGATAGCCATTTGCTTTTTAAGCTTTAATGTTTTCTCATGCAATTTGCTCTTTAAGCTTTAATGTTTTCTCATTGTGAAAATCTCTTGAATTTATCTCACCAGGGTGTCCACAAGGTGGATACAAGTCCATAACTTATAGTTCAATGCCTAAAGCAGTGAACACTATTTCACCGTTGAAGTTCTACGCTATATCATATTATACAAAATATAATCTCATAACTATGACAATGAAATTCTAAAGTTCCACCCCTATCTACCAATCATAGCTCCCTTTATGAGCATATACTTGTACACTGCTTGATTGTTCACAAGCCACTCATGGCCATCCAAATTCAACCTCTTATAGTAAGTCAAACTAGTATATTGTTCTTATGCTTTTCAATACACTTCCAAAACACTTAAACACATCCTTTAATAGAATTTTGTTGAGGACTTAGACAATCAAAGGCTTATCTTCAAAGCCACTCATAACTTTAACAATTTAATGTATGTTCGATAACATTTAGCTCATTGACCCCATTGGACATTATTTTAAGATCTCCCAAGGTGTCCTTGCTCTTATTTCTGATCGAACTAAACTAACTTAATATATTTGAATTGATTATCCTTAAGCTTCTTATGCTCATCATAACAACTTCTATGTTTCACCCATCATTCATCTTAATGACTTTCAGCCTTTCACAACACACTTCTCATACATGTTAGGGCATTCTCAATCTCATGCCAAGCCTATAGTCATGTAACCACCAATTAGGTTAAATCCTTCTATGGGATATCTCCTTCCATACGATGCATGCAAATCACAAGATGTACAACTCTAAGTGTATACCTACTTATTGATAACCTCCATATATTTCATGGTCATGAAAACCACAATTTGCAAAACTAGCTTTCTATCACAAGTTTGTGATCGAAACATTATTCTCAACATATCTCACTTTGGACATATTTCACTACTAACATTCATATACCTTTACCATAACATTTAGTGCAAATTTGATGGAGGAATGATCTCTAAATAACTCTTAGGTACATAAATATCAAAGTGTACTTTACCTTGCATTGCGATCTTAACTCTACTCATCAATCATTAACCATTAACATTGGTAAGGTGGACAATTCACTTAATTGTTGCATCTCACCTTTGCGGCCATAAGATCCAAATTCGTAAACTTAGGATGCAGAAGCTCCCTCTTCGAGCTTATCCAAAAGTCAACATTTTCTAAATCTCTTACCTTTGGAGAAACAAATTAAAGACTAATCATTTACATCATAGGTTGCATACTGAACCATATAGACTTTTAAAATGATCTTTAAAGCAACTTGTATATTAAGCTCAAACATAGAACTCCATATGACATTTAGACTAAAATCAACACTTTTAAGTCATTTAACTTCAAGCTACCAAATCCACAACTAGTCCTTTAATCTTTTGGCTTCACGCTAAGCATAGCAAAATTCAAGATCATCTTTAGAGCAGATTTGTTTACTAGCCTTTTACTTGATGACCACACATCATTTATAACAATCACTATTTACTCCAGTCAAGGTACGCCCCTCATTACCATTATCCCACGTGCTGCTTTATATTGACCTCAAATACAATTCATAGTTATCTAATTTTATTTTCATCGACCATCATGGGCTCAAATTATAACTCCACTTAATGAACAAGTTATTACAAATCTATTAGTCCAACTCCACTTTCCTCCATCCTTAGTCGGGGGGATATATCATTACATTAACCTTTTATTAGAAGCATTTGCTTAAAATTTTGCCAACAACCGCTCATGTCTTGGGTGGCATCTCAAACCTAGACGACGGCATCACTTATGACCTTTATATAACATTAGCAATAGGAGTTTATATAGCCTCCTGTCTATGACTTATGCTGCAGTCACAAATCATAAAGAAGACTCTACACTAACTTCGACAACTCCCCTAACTAACACAAGAGTTCCTAGGACTCGACTAAACCTAGACTCTGATACCAACTTTGTCACAGCTCAAAACCCGAGCCATGACCGACACATGGGCCCAATAGGCATAGCCCACCAGGCCCAAGCAAGTCTCTCTATGTAAACCTTTTAGTAGTCCATCTATCACTTTTTTTTCTTTAGGATCTAAAACTCGTGATTTCTAATAACAATATCTTCAAATTTAAATCGTGAAAATCAAGTACATATAAAGTTCACAGCAAATCTCACAATTTATATTAAACCATCATATATAAACATACAACCGACCCTTGACAACCAACGGAGTGACTCTGGGCATGGGTGCTATCATTAAAAGTCGCAGTGAACCTACAAAAAGATGAATAAAAGGAGCACCTCAACCTAGGATCCAACTACCTTCGATCCTGAAAACTAAAACATGAAGTTGAAAAAAATGAGTATAAACCCGGTGAGTAAACATAGGAAGGGAACAAGCAAACGATACGGAAGATCTTTAGAAAACACGATACACTTGTATTGAAACCATGCAATTTGTATATCATAAACAAACTCGATGCCATGTTGACTTTTAAATCATTTTAAAACATTTA
The DNA here is from genome assembly GCF_000208745.1 of Theobroma cacao. Lineage (NCBI taxonomy): Eukaryota > Viridiplantae > Streptophyta > Magnoliopsida > Malvales > Malvaceae > Theobroma > Theobroma cacao. The sequence continues at coordinate 7,173,709 of NC_030852.1, forward strand.
GGAAATTCAACTTTCAACATTCAATGCAATCACATTTCAAACATGCATGAAACACATCAAGGTCAATCCCAACCAGACAACTTGGCTTAACGCATACAACTGCCATCCTCAACTAAGCTCATGTGCACTCTCACACCACACATTTCAAATATCATCATCATGTGCTCTCCCACACCACACATGGCATATATCATCATCATGTGCTCTCCCACACTACACATGGCATATATCATCGGCGTGTGCTCTCTCACAGTGCACATGGCACATATCATCGACATGTGCTCTCCCACAAAGCACACTACCGGCACCGTCATGTGCATTCCCACACCACACACACACGGTTATAATTATCATTCAACATTACATTTCCATGCATGGCACACATAACAACATGTAACAAGAATCTTTGCATAACAATACATCACATGCCACAATTCAATTGGAAATTCAACACAATATTTCAAATACGTAATTCATTACATTTTACATTTAAAAACGTAGAAGTATCACTTGTGAAAGCTTGTTCTCGTGCATAAATTTTAAAAGAGCCAACCAAGGATATTCTAACATTTCATTCAACACATATGCATTTGTTCAAAACCTTTTAAATTCAAGTTCACTCACCTTACAAAACTAACACCAACAAGGTCCTAATCCAAGTAAGCCCTGAAGTACCATTAGCACCTATATTTGTCAATAAACCATAACAACCTCAATTACGTCATAAATTGAATCTAATAATTCCAATAAATTTACACTAGACAATCTACACTTTAACCTAACATTTAACCTAAAATTCTTGTCTAATTCACAAACCCATTAGACCAACTATTCCAATTTAAAGTTTCTTTACCTGGATGAGCTTGGAGGTATATAGATCAATAGAAACCTAATATTTTCAAGAAAAAAAATTTGAAGAAATTAGGAAATAAAATTTGAAAATATTAACCCATAAATTCTAAAATTCAAGAGTTGAAAATATATACCTTTTGGCTTTAAAAATAAAGATCTGAAGTTGAAAGTTCAAGTGATGATGAAAGTGGAGTAGAAATGGAAAATAAAGAAAAGAAAGAAAGATTTTTTCTTTCCCCCTCCTAGGGTTTGGTTGTGCTGAAAAATGGGGTTGAAATTTATGGGTTTGGTGCACAAGGAGGTAGGAGAAGGAAGAAGTAAGAAAAGAAAGGAAAGGAAAAGAAAAGAAAAAAAACTTGATTTTTCATGGTGATGAGGAAAATCACATTGGGAGGAAAAAGAAGAAGAAGAAGAAAATGCCTTTTGGAGAGATAAGGATCAACCATGGAAAAAGAAGAAAAGAGTCAAAGCTTTCTTTGGAAGCTTTGACCAAGCTAATGGTAAAATTACTATTTAGCCCTCCAAGTTTTTCATCTTTTTTAATTAAGTCCTCCCACAATATTTTAATTCCAATTTCTTTCTATTTTTCTTCCTTAACACTTGTATCAATAAAATATCAAGTTTTTACTTCACTAACTCGTCTCCATAATATTTAAATATATACTTACCCGCTTGTGCTCTATTTAATAAAGGCATGTGAGCCTCGCTAACGCCGTTTTCCATCAAAATTCATTCTTACTTCTTCTCCCCCACTTGGATTAGTCGTATACTCCTCCTACATGACTACTTTCAACAATTAATAAAATATTAATATTTTAATATTATTTTATTCTAAAATTTTCTCCTAGCCTTCTAAGGCTCCAAAACATCTTACTTTGCCTCGATTCACTTCTGAATCACCTTTTATCTCATTAATTCATCCTTGATAAAAATATTATTATTTAATTACTATTTCCTTTCATGTGAAATATTTTATTCCAAACTATGCCTGTCAAACCCTGCTTTGTAAAATAATTATTACGTCATGTCCTTTGTAAAATAATTATTACGTCATTTACATGCTCGATAGAATGTTTGTATATTTAGGAAGTTCGAGAAATTGTTAAAAGACGATATTGCCCCTAATGGTACCATTGAGTCGATTAAGCCTCGAACTAGTTCAAATAGGAATTTTAAGGTGAAATTAAGAGTTTCACAGTTCAGGGATGACTCAAAATGGTAATTTGGAGTT
>NC_030852.1:7177567-7227004 GCF_000208745.1 Theobroma cacao
CTTCTCAGTTATTTGGGGGCTCACGTGTCATTGTAATTTAAATTACATACTCCAATTTTCTATATTACAGTATGTATAAATTTATTTTGTTTTTATGTGCAGAAAATTAATTATTGATGTTTCAAATATATATATATATATATTGTTTTACATTAAACTAGATTATTTTAATTAATATTTTTATTTTATTTTTCAAAAAAAAAGAAAAGAAGAGAGAGAAATGGAAAAACTGGTACGAAAGTCTTGCGAGGTCTCGAAGGGCATTCGGGGGAAGAATGTCTGTCTAGGCTTCGCGGCGGTTGTCACGGGCTCGATGGGAGTTCCGGGTCGTGACAATGCCTTTCACCATTCATCACTTTTAAACACTCTAATTAATCTCAATTGACATCCGATAAGTTTTATTAGCCAACATATCAAAGTACAGGGTGTTGCATATGTGATGCAAAGTAGTATGCATCAGATAGATTTATTTTATGCAATTAATAAATACTATGCATGCAAAAATGAGACCTTAACTAAATCAAAAATAAGAAAAATTCCTCGATAAATATTAAGTCACATGCCATGCATGATTAAGTTGCCTTCCACCATATAGCAAGATAACTTAACTACTGTTTTAATCAAGACTTGTTGAGCACACTCAAGGTCACATTTTTACATGAGTATGTTTGAGCTATTAGTGGGTTTTACTCAACTAGTTTCATAAAATTTGGATGCTTGGAAACTTGATTATTATGGAAACTAGAGCCAATGGCTAAGCAAAACATATATGATATGTTTAGGCAATGTGTTGTCACCTAGCTGATCTAGGAGTTGTATAAAGATACAATTGGTAAGCTCAGTTACCTACCTAATCCACCTATCTTGGTTTGTTGAGCACACTCAAGGTCATGATTAGAATGGATAGAGATCCTAGCCCACTAACAGAATCCTTGTAAAAATCTCCCGAAGTGATATGGAGGGTTATCATCTTGAAGAAAATAGTGGGAGCAATCAATTTAAAATTTATTATCTCATCTTAATTGATTATAATACATGATTATTCATAAATGTTCTTCAAATGTCTCGGCTGTTAGAATGCAAATACACATCACTTTATCAGCATACTCAATGCCATCATGAAATTCGGGCCAAAATGTTTGGACTGGTATATCAAATTGAGAAACATTTTCAAATATCTATTAAGAATAAATGTCATTAAGGAAGATATCCTTGCCTTATTGACTAGGTCAAAGAATGAGAAACTTGTAGAAGTTTCACCTTTGACCATGTATAGGATTGAAGTAAATTTGTCTACCATTGATCCGTCATCGTGGGTATTAGATACTGGATGTGGGTCACACTTATGTAATGACATGAAGGTGTTGGAAATGAATAGAAGATTAATGAAGGGCGAGGTGGTCCTAAGAGTGAGAAATGAGCAAAGGTTGTTGCATCGGTTGTAGAGATAGTTACCATACCTTTACCTTCTAGGTTGATCTTAGAATTAAGATACTATTAATATGTTCCTTCCATATCTCAAAATATCATATCTGAGTCATACTTGGCACTATATGATGATTTGAATTAGTATTAAATGTAATTATTGTTCTTTCTCAAAGGGAAAGATGCATTATGGTGTAGGGACACATTTGAATGGTTTCTATATTCTTGATCTTAAAATACCTATACTCAATATAGAGGCAAAGAAAGCAAAGAAAAGTGATCCAAAACTATCCTACATATGGCACTGTAGGCTTAGACACATAATGAAACTCTCTTAACCAAGTTACACAAACAAGATTAATCGATCCATTTAATAATGAATCTTATGGAACATGTGAGTGTTGTCTCCTTGGTAAAATGACCAAGTTGCCTTTCTCCAAAAAGGGTGAACAAGATGGGGTGTTACTTAGACTTATACATTCGGATATATGTGGTTCTATGAATACTAGTGCTAGAGGAAAATACTCTTACTTCACCTTCACAGATGACCATTCTTGCTATGGTTATTTATATTTGATGAAATATAAATCTGAATCCTTTGACAAGTTCAAAGAATACAAAGTCGAGGTTGAGAGACAAACTGGGAAAAGTATTCTCACTTTTAAATCTGATCGAAGAGGATAATATCTTAGCTAAAAGTTTTAGAATTATCTAAAAGATAATGGAATTCTCACACAATGGACTCTTATAGGGACTCCACGACACAATGAGGTGTCTAAGAAAAGGAATCAAACACTGTTGGACATGGTTCGATCCATGATGAGTCGTGCAGATTTTTTAATATTTTTCTGGGGATATGCCCTACAAGCTGTTGCTTGTATACTAAACCAGGTTCCTGCCAAATCAGTTGGTAAGACACCATATGAGATATGGAGTGGGAAAAAGCCTAACTTGTCTTATGCTAGGATTTGGGGATGTACTGCTTATGTAAGCGTACAATGTCTAATAAGCTAAGAGCAAATTCATATAAATATAAATTTGTGGGATATCCTAAAGAAACACACGGATGTTACTTCTATAATCCCACTAAGCAAAAAGTGTTTGTCTCAAGGCATGGTACTTTCCTTAGGAATGAGTTCTTAAATGAAAGGGTTAGTGGGAGTAAAGTTGTACTTGAAGAAGTTCGAGACCCATAAATTGACATTCCATTGGAATTTGAGCTTGAGACTGTGACATCTAATGTTCAAACACAATCTCAAGAGGCACAACCACTCAAAAGGTCTAGTAAGATACGTCAAGCACCAGAGAGATATGGATTTTCCTTGGAAAGGGACGCATTGCCCATAAATGATGAACCTACAACCTATGAGAAGGCAATGTTGGACATTTATTATGAAAAATGGCTAGAAACCATGAAATCTGAAATGGATGCCATAGATACCAAGTAAGTATAGACTTTAGTGGATCTACTTGAAAGGATAAAACCCATTAGGTGCAAGTGAGTCTTTAAGAGAAAGACTAATGTAGATGGCAAGGTGTAAACCTTTAAACCTAAACTGGTAGCAAAAGGTTACAAACAAATACAAGGAATTGACTACAAAAAAACCTTTTCACCAGTTGCTATGTTTGAATTCATTAGGATTTTGCTGGAAATTGCTGCATAACATGATTATGAAATATGACAAAAAGATGTAAAAACTACATTCCTTAATGGAAACTTGCGAGAAAAAGTATATATGACACAACTTGAGGGTCCTTCAATGTTAATGCCAATAAAGTGTGCAAGCTTTAAAAGTCCATTTATGGACTTAAGCAAGCTTCTTGGATTTGGAACATCCATTTTGATGAAGCTGTAAAAAAGTTTGACTTCATCGAGAATGAAGATGAACCATGTGTCTATAAAAAGGATATTGAGAGTGCCATAATTTTCCTAGTGCTCTATGTTTATGACATATTACTCATAGGAAATGATATACCATTGTTGCAATTTATGAAGATTTGGCTATCCAAACAATTCTTCATGAAAGATTTGGGAGAAACAACCTACATTCTAGGAATAAAGATCTATGGAGATAAATCTAAAAGGTTGATAGGTTACTCCCAATCCATATAAATAGACAAGATGATAAAAAGTTTTAGCATGATGGAGTCCAAGAAGGGACACTTGCCTATGTCATAAGGCATCAACCTCTCTAAAGACATGTGTCCAAAGAATCAAAAGGAGAGAGATCGCATGGATAAGATCTTTTATGCTTCAATAATAGGATATATCATGTACGCGATGCTTTATACTTATGCTTTGAGTGTCACGAGCAAATACCAAGCTAATCTTGGTGAAGGTAACTAGATAGCTATGAAAAACATCCTAAAGTACTTACAAAGAACTAGGGATGTAGTTCTGGTCTATGGAGGAGGCAATCTCTAAGTTAGGGGTTATGCGGATGCAAGCTTTCAAACTAACAAAGATGATAGCTAGTTATACAGTGGATATGTGTTCACACTAAATGAAGGTGTAGTAAGTTGGAAGAGTTCCAAACAATAGACGACTACGAATTCTACAATCAAAGCTGAATACATCTCTACATTTGAGGCAGCGAAAGAGGTAGTTTGGATTAAGAAGTTCATTATTAAACTAGATGTGGTTCCTAACATTGTTGATCCAATACCTTTGTATTGTGATAACAATGGAGCCATTGCACAAGCAAAGGAACCAAGGTCTCATCAGAAATTCAAACATGTATTGTAGCATTACCATGTGATTTGGGAGATCATTTGAAGATGAGACATTTGCATAGAATGTATACCCATTGAAGATAATATTGTTAATCCTCTCAATAAAGCATTGTCCCAACAAAAGCATAATCATCATGTTGAGAACATTGGCTTTAGTGCTAGTGGGAGATTGCTAGTATGAGTCCTGCAAGCCAATTTCTAGTCATATGGGAATTACATTTTGAGTTATTCATGTATGACATTTTATTAATTTATAATAATTATGAGGCAGTTCTTTATCCATAAGTTGTGATTTAATTACTCCTTACATTTATACAGATAAAACCCATGGAACTATATATGTCTTACAAAGGAATTGTATTAGGATACAATTATGAGATCCTTATGCATCAATAATGCTCAAAGACCTGCACATTACTAGTGAAACAAGCAACTACTCACATAGATTGAAGTATTAAGATACTTGGAACTAGCATGTGAGTGTTTGCCATGGGAGAGCGAGTTCACTAAACATGATTCGCCATGAGAAATGCATTTGGTACCTCACTTAAATGTCTATGCAACACTTCTCATACATCAGTTATGTAACTACTCCTTAGACTTGAAACACCATATTGTCTTGTATGTGGAGTACTATGCTTTGATTTCATCCAACGGATGCCTAACCAAGGATGCCAAAACAAGATATTTTTGGTATAGTGTGAAGCATATGAAGGTAAATGAATGGTCAAGACAAGAATCATCACTCCAAGTGATTCAAGGGGAAATAACTCCTTAGTTCTTGATTGACATTAACTTAATCAAATCCTTGGCCAAGGTAACTAGGAGATTATGAAATGAGTTTCTTAAGTCTCCATAAAACTAATGATTTAACTGCAGGAACAAATATGGAGGTCAATAAGAGTAGGCACTGCACCAAGCTCTTATCATCTCTAGGATATATGATGAAGGAATGAATTACACTGATAAATTGTACACTGAAAGGTTGTCAAAGTATCTTTTAGCTCTCTTAACAATTGCGTGGTCATAATGCATTGCTAAATACCAATCTTGGTCTATGAAATTGAATGAGTTAATTTAAAATTGAATATGATTCGTTTAAAGTAATTAATTAATAAAATTATAATTCAACTCCATTACCAACATGTTAAGAATATATTGGGTCACTCACAAAGGTTGAAATTTGGAATAAATTGAGAGTGTGATGATTTAAGTTAGACTTAAATCAAATTCTAAGTTTTAACTACTAAGGACCAAATTAAAAGAGTTTAATTAGGCATTAGTTAAATTTTATAATTATTATAATATTAAGGCCTTATTTTGTAAATTTTAATAAGTTTAATAATAAAATTAAACCTAGATATAAATATCACATTATAGCCACTCTTTTTTAAGGCAACAAAAGAAAAAAAAACTAATAGTTTTCTCTTGAGTGCTGCCACTCTTGAGATGCATTTTTTTTGGAAACTTTTCCATTGATTCTTTGCTAGAAATTAAAGAAGAAAAAAGGGCAAATTGTTGTCCATTTGCTAACACAAGCCTATGGCATAAAACTCTCTCCTTGAAAAGGATCCGTTGTAATCATGTGTGCAACATTGGAGACCAAGCATTTGAGTGGCTGGGATTCTTTCACACAAGAAAGTGTTTACATTTTTCAACACTAAAAGGAATCCATTTGATTATGATATCATTTGAAAAGGTAAAAAGGTTTTTTATATTTTCTATGATATTTAACTTTGCATTAAACAACCAAGTGATCCAAAGGTAGAAGGCGTAGTTTGTATTTTGTTTCAATTTTGTTATTTCGCTACGTTGATGCTTTAATCATGTCGTTCCTAGCATCTTTAACACTAGCATTTTCACTAGCTACCTTCCTTTTACCACAAGCATTTCCACTAGCATGGGCATCACTACATTTAGGCATATTAACATTAGGTATGGAAGAAAATCTGCTTATAGTGATAGGCTTGAATATTGCTTGAAGAGGAATTTCAGGTATGATCTCCAAAGTAAAGGTGGATTTTCTTTGAACCTTGATGCATTTTGAACATATTTAACGCATCAACATCACTTTTCAGCTCAAAGAATTTGTTTGAATTTGTATGTTGTCCTTTAATGACTATACTCATTCTTATGCTAGAGTGAAATCATCAATAATAGCTTTAAATATGTTGTTTGTTAACACGATGAATAGGTATCTATCAAGATCAAAACTCCCTATAGTTCTTCTATTACTATTGCAATGATCCACCTAGTCATAAAATATTTCACTAGCCCTCAATAACCATATATTACAACAAAATATTTTTATTTTAAAGCATGTACATACTCTAATTTTTGCATTAGAAATAGAAAAACATGCAACTAGGATTTGAAAACCCTTGATTACATTCAATCAAGGTTTGACTTACCACAACTAATGAAACTAATCAATATTTTATTTGATTTTTTATGCAAGACAATGTCTTCTTCAAAGCTTGTCTTTTGCCTCCTTTTGGGTTTAGGTGGGTTTAGGTTTAGGGTGGATGAAGACGATGAAAAAGAAGATGAAGATTAAAGTTAAATGAATCTTGCAATTTAATTGCAAAGAAGGATTTGGGTGTTTTAGGATCATCAGTAGTTCAATATTTTTTCAATATTTGTTAATGCCATTTGATATTTTGAGATAAGATGTCTATTTTCAAATTTAATGAACTTGAAATAACTCTTGTGGTTGTAGGGTGGATGTAAATTTTGTTCCTTTTGGTTTCTTCCAGTGATCTAGCTGCTGCAGATTAAGTTTTTGGTTTCTGCAGGTTCTTTTGGTTGGGGTTGGAGGTTCCTGGCCTCCTCTTGGATGTACGTTTTGCATAGCAAATGTCTAATGAAACGGTACAATTATGCTTTTAAAAAGAAATAAACTTGAAATAAATTATGACAATTCTTGACAACTTGAGTTTACTTTATCTTAGTTTTAAATATCATTATTTATTGTCACATCAACAATGCCCACCAATTTAAGTAATTGATGATATTAGGCTACGTGGCTGAATTCTGAACCAAGGACAAATTGTCAAGGTAGTGGCTCGAACCGAACTCTTAATCAATGACATGTGGCTGACCTCCTGATGTGTCCGCAGCAAAACCTAAATCCTAAGGCAAGGTCAAGGTCCAATCTAAGAATCTAACTGCATGGAGTTCTGAAGTCGAATACAAACCGCACTAGCTAGTAACCTTCACTTGAGCTAATGAGGCCACCAGCTTCTACAATGCCAGGGTTGCCCTCGTGATGTAATATAAGTATTGGTGCTCAACTTTACCCTTCTTTCAGGCGACCCTTGCCACAAATACTATGCTCAACTATGAACAGAAACCAGATTTCAATCAGAAGCCCAAATTTCCTTCTCTGAACCTGCAAATAGTAAGTATACCTAAGTTTGTCTTATTTAAAGATTTGAGATAGAATTACTTTCACTACCCAGTTGGTCGACATGCAATTTGTTTGCTTCAACTGTAGCTTTTGCGGTAGCAGTCATTGTCTCGTTTCAGATTCTGGTTTGAATCAGTAAAAAGCAAACTTATTTCTGAAATTATCTGGCCAGGTCTGTTCACCTAATCAATTTTGCCATTAATGATTGATTTAGAATTTCTCCAAAAACATTAAAAGTAATGCCACATAGCTAGAGCTCCTATCTCATGTTGTTTATAACCCATGACAAACATCTATCGTCTTGTTAGGGATAGTTAAAAGCAAATTGCATTGATTCAGAGAAGTCTACTGAGATTAAAGAATGAATCCTCAGAATTTTGTTGAAATGAAGGAATGAATCAAAATTTTCTACATTCTGAAAAGAATAAAAAAAATTGACATTTGTACATCTGAGATGGTTCCCCTGTTTCTTCCAATCATTTCTTCCACCTGTCTCTCCTCAGAACTCAGAGTCCAAAATGGTGGAACAGAAGCAATTGGAATATCCCAAACGAAGAGCATAATCTCCAACGTTCTCGTTCTCTACCTAATTTGACTTCTGATATCTCCTCATTTACATCGATCTATCTTCCTAAATCTCACAAATTCAAAGAACAACCCAATGGTTGCTAGAACGCGTTCTAATTGCAGGCTGTTTTGTTGACTTGCCCTTGGTGCCGCTGCTGCTGCTGCATATGGCGGCGAACTAACTCTTCTAAAGCTTCCCTCATCCACAAATGAGGACATTGCTCTCTGGCTTCAGAGACTGTCACCTACATAGACAAGATAACACAGGTTTAGGTCTTCTATTCTCTCAAACAATCGGACTGACACTTCAGCATTTCTCCTACTATAACTATTAACATATTGCAGCAATACATACCCATTTCCTGTTCCGGATGTTTTCCTCAGGCCAGCGATCTAACTCTTGCTCGACAAGCAAAGGAAACATGTGTCCTTCATGGAATTTGCTTTGCCTTTTGCTCTTATACAACCATTTACCTAATTTACACTGCAAAAATACATCCAAATAATAGAGTTAAAACCAAGAAATGGCATGAAATTTAAGTGAAGAGTTCAATTGAAAACCGTCGGACAGATACTAACTTCAATATTGCCAATAACACCGGCTTCCTCACGCGTCTCTCGAATGGCTGCGGCTTCCATGGTTTCATCTTTTTCCCAACCACCCTTAGGGAATAACATTCCTTGACCATTCTGTGCATTAATTACAAGAACTTCTATTACTTCATCAATTGAAGTTGCTTCTTCCGTTTTCCTATATCTGTATGGAATACACCTGCTCAAAGGAAATGGCGTATTAGAAGCTTTTTCTCCCCCCCTAAAAAAATAGTTATAATTCTATGTTCTTGCCATAACCCAGAAAAGAGAACTGTAAATAATGAGGAAAAAACCCCTCAAACATGAAAATTATCCCAGATATCTAAAAATTAGATAAATGGAAGGCAGTGTTCTGTGTTCATCAATTGGCAAAAGACCCACTTCAACAAACTGCCCAATTTCAATGTCAGAATGCCATTTAAATTCAAAATAAGCAAAAATAAATTAGATAAAACCAAACCAATGGAGAAATAGGATTTGGGTTTACGATTTTTCTTGTTGGCAGCATGATAAAAAACAGAAACATGTAAAACGAAAGGGGAGGAAAAGAAAGTTTACCCAACAACTAATCGAAAGCCTCTCTTATCATAGCGCTGCAACTGCCTACCGGTGCGAGGATAAGAAACACGAGAGATCAACTTATCAATCGGCAAAGGCAATTTGACGGGGAGTCTTTCAAGGAGAGACCAAAAAAAGTAAATAAAAGGGGGAAAAGTTGTAAGAAAGCCCGAGATCCCTCCCATGGCGAATTAGGCGACGGTGTAAGAGATGAAAAGGAAAAGACCAGAAATCTTGCAAAACTGGGTTTCTTCGGATGTTTGCAAATCTTCCTTTGTCTCTATATTTAGAATTTGCGCCTTGTAACGATGTGCATCATGTAGAGACAACCTCTTTTCTTTTGTGAGTTAGTTGTAGATAAGAAAGGATTGGTGATTGCCAAAAGGCTGTTGGAAAAGAAGTGAGTTTGGTCTGTGTCTCCCACCCTTAACTCCTTTAATAGGAAAGTGGGAAAGGACACGAGGAAGGAGGAAGGAAACCTTCTTCAAAACCGACGCGCCTAAACGCTCCCACCTTCAAGATATTATTTTCAACAAGTTTAAATGCTCAATTCAACCTTTACTTTTATTTTATTTTATTCAATTAAGCAACTTGTCTAATATAAGCTTAATTTAAATGGATAATACCATATTATTAACCCTTCAATTAACCCACTTCTATCCAGAGGCGTAGGGGAGGGGACAATTTTAAAAATTTTATAACTTACTCTTATTCTTTTGAAATTTTATAATTTCATCCCTATAAAAATTTTAAAATTTTTCTAATATATTTTATTTTTTAAAAATTTTATAATTTTATCTCTATAATAATTTTTTATTTGATGAGATACCTCACAACAATCAATCAACAAGTAATTTTAATGGGATTAAAAAAAATCTATTGAAATAGAATTATTTCTAAACTTCACTTTTCTAAAACCATACAACCACCACCTCTTGTTCTTTTTTCTTCTTACCAAATATTGTAGAAACAAAAAAAAATAATTTTTTTACACTTCTTACTTGTCAGCATTATCTGTGCAGAAAACCTTTTAGTTGGCAATTCAATTTTCATGTCATAATTATTGGTAAGTTTATTTTAATAACTTATTTTATTTTTAACATTTTCAACTTTAAATTTGTTTCTTTAGTTACTAATTTCTACTTGGTGATTTTGATTTAAGATTTACCGACTTAACCATTTTTTGTTCAAAGCAACAAAAGAAGGATTTGATTAAGCATCTAAAATTAGTCATTACTTATTTATTTAAGGATGGCTTGATTGCTTTCCTACAAATTATTTGTATTTTTTTTTTGCTTAAATTCTTATAAACAATTAAGTTTTTTATTTGGAATTGCTTCTTCATTCAATTGTTTATTGATATTGTATTTAATTTTTGTGTTTAATTTTAGAGAATTGCTTACCTATTGAATTGTTTATTGATAGCCCTTAATATTTTTTAGAGGATTGCTTTCCATTAAGATTTTTGTTATTATATTTGTTAATTTTTATTTGTTGTTAAGTTTATCTCTAAATTTTGATTATTGCCATTATTAAATTATTTATTATTATACTAGTTAATTTTTTTAAGTAAATTATTAAGATTGATTCCATTGAATAATTTTTAAGATTTATTTGTATAATTTTCATATGAACTTTTTTCATCTAATTTTTTTTATATTTTTGTCAAATATTGAACTTCTAATATGACTGTTTTATAGACATTATTTTTTACTCTTTGTCTCCCCAAATATGAAATCCTGACTTCGCCACTGCTTTTATCTATCATTATAAATGTGAATAGAATTACTCCATCCGATATGAAGATTATTATCAAATAAATAATTATCATTTTAAGATAAATTAAACATAATTATGTTGATATGATACGAACAAAAGCTTTAAAAGGCTTCTCTCCCTCCCCTCATCCCTCAAGAAAAATAAATACAAGTTTGACATAATGGTTATTTGAATCCTCAATAAACCCAAACCCATTAAATACATAAAAATATACTATCTATTTGAAGAAAAAAACTTATTGGTGATTTATATAAAATTACAAAAGGTCGAGAGCAAAAAGAAAAGAGAGAAAATAAAAAGGGATAGGGTACTACTTTTTGTGAGATACTCATCCCAAATTTGTTTAATTAAGAAGGTACTCAAACTCTATTAAAACTTGAATAAAATTACAAAATACTATTTAAAACTGAACCCTAATATTATAACACTATCTACTAATTACCCGAATCCGTTAAATACCCAAGTAAATAACTCAAACAACTTAAATAACTAAAATCTATATAAAAATTATTTGGCATAATATCCAAAAAAAAAAAACCCCTAAACTATTCAGAAAAATTTAAATAAGCTTTTATTGCGTTCAATCAAGCTTTTATAGTTTTATTTTGAGCCAAATAAGTTCTTATACTTCAATTTTGAGTCAAATAATATTTTATAACTAATGATTGACTTAATCAAAATATCATTTGTCATTTTATGCAGTATGGTTCTGATGCTAACATATCATGATTAATAATGATATGATATGTTGATATATCATAATTGATAATGACGAGATATGTTAATTTGGTATGATAATATGATCATGTAGCATTTTTCACCTTCCATATCAACGTTATGTTAGTGCCATGCGTATATAAAATAACAAGTTGCATTCTGACGAATGACAATTAGTTAATTATCAGTTATAAAGGCTTATTTAATCAAAAATAAAAATATAAGAGCTTGATTAAACCCAATAAAAGAATAAATGCTTAGTTGAATTTTCTTGAATAATTAGGAGTTTATTTGAGCATTATGTCAAATTAATTTTGTATCTATTAGTTTATAAAAAAGAAAGTAAAGGTTTGAATCTCACGAATTATAATTTTTTGAAACATTATATAATATTAATATATATAATCAGATTCGGGTTTAAGGTATTAAGAAAATGTATTTTCTAAATACTCTTTATTTTAGCTTGTTTCCCCTCCTTATATTTGTTCATGAAGTCTTTGTGTCTCACCCATTAGTTTCTCTCATTTATTTTTCAAATTAGTGGACTGTTTAGCTCACTGTCCTTTGGGAAGAGCTACTTCTGTATTGTGGTAAATGATTGATATGGCATTTAGTAGACGTCAACCTTTACTTTTGAGTTCTACTATGTTGGTTTTGTTCGTTTGTTTATGGATTTGGATCTTTATTTACATTTTGTAAAAAATGTTTATACTTTGATTTTGCCATGAGATGGCTTATACTTTGATGTTTGAAAAAAAAATTCTGCTTCCTCATATTGAGCTTGAGACAGTGCACATGGATATTTTTAAAAACAATTATATATAAACACATGGTGATGCATCCCATGGTATATCTATATGGTTATATGACATTGGATGTATTTTTTAAGGCTTGCATGGGTCAAGTGGAACCTCTCTATTAGGCCCTTGTGCCGATCATGACCGTTGAGTTTGAGTTATGACAAAGTTGAGGGTGATACCCAAAACCTACTTGAACTCGAGTCGATATTAAAAGCCTTACCTGAATCCATTCCATAATTGAATATAAGATACCCAAATCTTATGTTATCATATAGAATGCCTATGGACACCCATATAATACCAACCCATTTACATTTTTAGTTGCATTGACTCTTTTACCCATATAAGAGAGGAACCTATTTTGATCCAAACCTATCTTGTCATTGATAACTCTAATGAGAGGTTTCACATCAGTGAAGATAGAGTAGGTTTTGGTATCACTTATGACGGATTTATACTTTCACTCCAAAATATATATATATATATATTAAGTGAAAGAAGATCCTTATAATTAATCTAAAACTCAACTTATCTCTAACATATGTGAATCCATAACATTAGCACTAATCTTTTCTTTGTTAAAAAAAAAATGGTACTTTTTGTCTTCATAAAAAGCTTGATATTTCGAAATTCAGTTTCAATTCCAAGAATTAAATTCTTATACCGTAATCCAACCAATGTATTAAAAATAATGAACATAAATATGCGTAAGTTTCTTTAGTACCCAAAAGGGATCATTTCTGGTTCAAAAGAAAAGGATAGAAGGAGATGATTTCATTGATAACTATCGTAAAGAGGGCTGTTTCACAATAATAACGGGACATGAATGAATGATGATGTTTTTCGGAAGAAACCTAAAAAGGTAACCAAAAAGAGAAGAACAATTAATTAAAGGTAGGGGCGTAGCAAGACGCGCGCATGAGGGAGCGTTTGCTTAATGGGCGGTCGTTTGCCCCTGGGGTCATATGATTGCCTAAGCGGGGGCGTGTTTGCGTGCGCGAGTAACGCGTGCAGCTGGTATTGGTAAAGTCGCACTCGGTTTCCGGTTGTAGCCCAGGAGATGTAGACCCGGACTCAGCATACACGGTGTTAGGTGCCAAAATTATGCCCCTTTGCTCTTATCCTTCACTTCCAGCCCACAAAGTCAATCAATCCGAACAATAGAATATTCGGCCGTTCACTTCTTGACTTGGCCTTTGGTTTTGGTTTCTGTTCATTTTGACGATATTAAAAAGGCTTAAAGCCATAAACCGTATTTCTTTGGAAAAAAACAAAACAGCGAATACGGTTTTCCTTCATTATTTTTTTATTTATTACTTTTTAATACACATTTAATTATTATTCATATATAAAAATTTCACAATTTATGACCGATGACGAGGCCTGATTTGGCTCTAGTAGGGGCTCTGACACCGGTTGGGCTAGATCTGACGTTTTGTTGTCGTCATTAGCCCTTTGTTGGAGGGGGAGAGAGTGAATACGAAGAAAGAACAAAAACAAAATGAAAAAAAAAATATAAAAATATGATTAAAGAGTAAAATATATTTTGGATAAAACATTTTTACTTTTTTTAAGTTTTGATTATTATTCTCTTTTATTCTATTGGTATTGAAAATGCACATTTCATTTAAAATTATATATATCATTATACACATAAATCCTGTAATTAATCTACCATTAAAATTATTAACGTGGCATTATTCATTGTTGTTATCGCTCACTCCAAAAGTATTCTCCAATCTTCTCTTTAGATTTTGATCATAACCCATCTTTTAATTGTCTCAACTTTTTCCTAGCATTTCATTCTAAAAAAACAAAAATCCACCTTCCGATCACGCTTCTTTCTCCTTGGATTGTTTTATTCTATTTTTAATATTAATGAGTTTAAAATTATGATCAAAGGGGTAGGGGAATTTTACCTATTAAATTTATAATTTTTTTAATAAATAAGTAATTCTTTTTAATTTTTTGAAACATTTTATAAGATAAATTCAATTTTTTTAATAAATAAGTTTTTGTTTAATTGGGGCATACTAATTAAATAATCATAACTATATGCAAAAATCATTACAAAATAAGAATAACTTACACAACTTCTAACGAACGATAAAAATTTAAATATCATTTATATCATGGATTATTATTTAATATAAATATATATACAGGATTTGTTGGGCTTGACTAAAACTTTTCAAATAAAGTGTTGTTTGAGAAGTGATTTTCTGATAGTGCAATAAATACAAGCTAAGACAGCGTTATAATGTGGAAGATATATAGGATATAGAAAACTATTTGATAATATTTTAATTTATTTTAATAAATAAAAAAATAAAAAGACTTGACTTTATTATACCAAATGATAAGATTTAAAATAAAATAAAATAAATAAATGAAATATTATTTTTTATTAACTAAACATAAAAATAAAATATTATAAGAGAAAAAAATTGAACCAAATAAAAAGATGAATGAGGAAAACACTATAATTTTCCCTATGATTTTCTGAATTATTAGAAGGTAAAGTGAAAATATATATTAAGAAAAAACTTAATAAATATTTGTTATTACACATTACACTTTTTGAAGAAGTTTTGATTTATAACTTCGTCTACATGCCTAAATGGATTTTTCGCATAAGCTTAAAATTATAAAATCTTTTAGAGCCAAGCACGTCATTTTTGCTTTTGAAGTAAAAAAGCTCTTCCATAAGCTAGGCCTAACACCTACATACATTGGTAAACGAGCTTATAAGATTGTCACATATCTATTTATACTAAAGATTATTATTCTATACGTCAACAGCGAAGCTTTTAGTCTTTACAAGTGGGATTGCAATGTTATCAAATGTATTTATTTATTATAGTAATATATTGGATAAAATACACTAAGAATCTGTTTGGCTTGAGTTTTTTTTTTTAATTTAAAAACTATTATTAAGCTCTTATAAAAAATAATAACTTTTAAAATTAAATTAAAACTGTTTGATAAATTTACTTTTTATAAACTCTTTTTTATATATAAGCTGTTTAGTAAAATAACTTATATAAGCTTTAATTTTAATTAAAATTATCATAAATGGTATTTATAAATAACTTTCTATTAATCATGAATTTCTTAATTTATATTATTATTATTATTATTATTATTATTGTTATTATTCTGGTTGCTCGATGAATGTTATCCACTTAGCATTTGTAGATGATGTGCTCATATTTACTAATGGTAGTAAATAGGCACTGCAGAGAATTCTTCAATTTTTGCAAGAATATGAAACAGTGTCAAGGCAACAAGTTAATCACCAAAAGAGTTGTTTTATCACTCATTGTAAAATTGCAAACACTAAAAGGCAGATGATCACTCAAGTTACTAGCTTCACACATAAATGCCTTCTGATTACCTACTTGGGAGCTCCGTTGTATAAAAGGCATAAAAAGGTATTATTGTTTGATGCTCTTGTCACTAAGATACATGATAAACGCAAGTTGGGAGAATAAAGTATTATCTTCAGAGGGTTAGATAACTCTTTTAAGAAGTGTTCTTTCTTCTTTACCCATTATCTTCTTCAAGTACTAAAGCCACCGGTGTGTGTAATTGAGAAACTTGAGAGGTTGTTTAATAGTTTTCTACGAGGAAGATCAACGGATGCTAAATAGGTTAATTGGGCATCATGGCAAAAAGTCATGTTTCCTTGCATGGAAGGAGGTTTATACATCCGACGATTGATGGATGCGGTTGAGGCTTTTTCTCTAAAGTTGTGGTGGAGATTTAAAACTTGTAATAGCGTTTGGTCAAAGTTTATGAAGGCTAAATATTGTGTCAACTGAATTCCTATACTTGTGCAACCAAAAATTCATGATTCTTAAGCTTGGAAAAGAATGCTAAGTGGCTGCCATATTACAGAACAGAACATAAAGTGGCAAATTAGAAAAGGTGATGTTTTCTTCTAGCATAATTATTGGATGGGTGATCACTTTTTGGTAGCATTCATCCCTTCTTATATTAATTTAATGACGAAAGTAAACGAATTCTACAGTAATGATGGGTGGAATGTAGAGGAATTAAAGAATGTGTTATTGGAGGATTTGGTGCAAGATATTTTGGAAATCTCTTTTGATGTTTATGAAAAGGATACTGCATATTGGGTGCCTACACCTAATGGGGAATTTTTTATAAAAACTGCATGGGAATTAATTCGACAATAGCATTCATATAATCCTCTTACTAGTTTACATGGCACAAGTGTATTCTTCTTTGTATTTCATTTTTCTTGTGGCGAATGTTAAATAATTGGATATTAGCAAAGCTAAGGATGAAAAATAAAAGTATTCAATTAGCTTATAAATGCATTTGTTGTAATTCACAGGAATCTCTCATGCATGTGCTCTGAGATAATCCAGTAGCTAAATAGGTTTAGAATTATTTTACAAAATTATTTCAAATCTACATTATTCATCCTCAAAATATTATTCAAATTATCTGGGCATGGGTCTATTTAGGGGATTATGTTAAACAAGGTCACACTTGGGTTTTACTACCATTATTTATCTATTGGTTTCTATGGGTGGAATGTAATGATGCAAAACACAGAGGACTTGGTAAGTATCTTACTAGAATAATTTGGAAGATTATGAAACTTTTGGTCCAGTTATTTTAGGAAAAGGCTTTGGAGAGATGGCAGTGGAAATGTGATATTTAAATAGCTAATATGTTAGGATTAAAGTTCCAACATGAGCATTCTGCGGTTCAAAAATAATTTGTTAGCATAAACCATTGTCAGGTGAGATCAAATTAAATGTTAATGGTAGTTCAAATAATAACTCTCATAATGCAGCTGGTGGAGGCGTATTAAGAGATAATACAAGTACGCTTATTTTTGGCTTTTTTGAAAACCTTGGTGCTAATAGTTCCTTAAAAGTTGAATTATTGACCTTAGATAAGGGCCTAATCTTATGTCAACAATTATTATTACTAAAGTTTGGGTTGAGATGGATGCATTAGTAGTTATACAAATGATTTAGGAGAGAAGTAGGGGGTTTCATGACATACGCTACCTATTAACGTCTATTAGACAATGTTTGAGGTATTTATCTCACAGAATTACGCATATTTATCGTGAGGGTAATTAGGTTGTAGATTATTCATCTAATTGCGGCTACTCACATGTAAATTTGCAAGTTTTTACTCAAGCACAGGCTGAATTACGAGGTATGTTATGATTAGATAAGCTTAATTTACCATATGTTAGGTTCAAATAAATGTAAGAGAGTAACACTCCTAGTTTATTATTATTATTATTATTATTATTATTATTATTTTATAGATTTTTGTAAACCATTGCCATTACTCATTCTTTGCATGTATGAAAATGCATGGCAAGTAATACCTTGGGTAAAGTTTATTCTTGATATTTCTTGCAAAATTGGAGGTAAGGTGTTACGTCCTTCTCCTTATGTAATTTATTTTATTAATTAATAAAATTTTGACAGGGTAGCTGAGCCTTGTGAGAATTTTCAGTATAAAAAAATGAAAAAAAGTTAATTTTAAATTTTTAGCTATTTAAAATTTTTTTTAGAAATATAAAAAGCATTTTTATATAACATAAAGTTTATAATTAATAATAAATCATAAAAAAAGTTACACAAATAATTTATAAATAACTCATAAATCAACGATTTCTATTTTTCATCAGTGCAACAACTATTTGGTTGCGAACTCTACCCATGTAATTGTCCTGCAATACTCTTCTATAAGCATATAAACCCATTTCTTCATCATTACTTATTTCTTCTTGACTTTTAGGAATATAATTGGGATTACGATCACATTTGTTAAACTGCTCATCTATAGCACCATACTATTTAATGTAGTTATGAAGTGCCGTTGTTGCAACAATAATCATTTCCTATTTTATCAATGGAAATGGCTTCATATCACGTAAAATAATCCATTTATTCTCCCAAACTCCAATTGTTCATTCAATGACATTTTTTAATGAAGAATATGCATGAAAAAAAGTTTCTTTTACACCTTCTAGCTAACTACAACCTCTAAAATCAAGAATATTATATCTTTCACCTTTATAAGGTGCTAAATACCCTTTCATATTAGGATAACCAGCATCCACTACATAATATTTACCTAAGAAAAATGTGAAAAGGTTTCAATATTAGTTCATTAAAAAAAAATTCAAGAGATAAATATATATAATATGGCTAACTTTATATCATAAAAATTATAAGTTGTACCTTTCAAGGGTGAGGGAACATGCTTTTCACTTCTTCAAGCATAGTTGAAAAGATACAAGTGTCATGTGTAGTGCCAGGCCAACCAACAACCACAAAAGTGAATAACATGTCAAATTTACACATTAAATGACGTTGTGTGTTGGATATCTTTTTTGATCAACAAAACAAATTTGATTATTTGCAAGAGGAATAGCAGGAATGTGATCCATCTATAGCACTAATGCAATCTTGAAAATAAGGTTAATATCTACGATCATTTTTAATTTTGGATGGAACTTCTGCAAATTGAAAATCTTGACTCTTGACAATTTCATTGGCTAGTGAACATAAACTATCTAACACTTCATTGAACTTCCTATTTACAATCTCTCTTGATTTTTCACATTTATTTTGGACATTATGATTTGTGTCACTGTGTGCACAAGTCCAAAAAAAATATAGTGACCATCTCCAAAGCTGTCATGTCTTTAGATGGATGTAACCATCATTTATTCATCAATGTATTTGTAAGTTGCAGTACAACATGTGTTTCCATCCTAAACATTCTCTAACTTTCACTCGGAGTTTATAAAGTTTCACGTACCTAATTCTATCCATCAGAATAATTAAATTTATTTCCTTATTTCATTAAGTATTTCATATGATATATAATTGCAGTAACAGCTCCTCCATACATGTTTTGATAAAACCTTTAACATTTTCTTCTTTTAACAACTTGTATTGATGCTTTGACTTCATTATAAGACATTTGTTTGACAATATCAAAATAAATAAGTAGAAATCCAAATATATCAATTAAAAAAACAAACATTATTTCAAACAAATCAAATACTACAAATAACAATTCAAACAAATATAACATGGATAATAGCAAATTCTTTCAAACACTAATTCAATTACACATAACAAGTAACACAAATACAAAGAGAAAGTAGTTTAAAGTTCAACATCAACCTAAAATAAATAATCAAATCCTAAACTAATCAACTACTCCCACCACAGTTTTTTGATCAATTATGCTCATATTGAATCCAATTTAGCTTATCACTTAAATCTGGTAGAACAATAAAAAATGAGTCTATTTTCTTCCTTTTCAATCAATTGTAGTGCAAAATTAAATTCATCTACATTCAATCTCCCTTCACTTTGTAAAGATTTCATTGCTTGAACATACTCCGGAATATTATATTGTCCTATGGCTTGCAATGACATTGAAATTTCAACACTTTCAGCTACGTTATGACTTTCTGCTACGTTACATAATCGTTCCAATATTCTTTGCAAGCTTGCTAGAGTGCCAGTTTTTGCTTTACTCTTTGCCACTTTTTTTCCCATTTCCTCTAACACCATTCTTTTCCTCTTATTTTGGGTGTTTATCATAAGGCTATCATCTTCATCATAAGTGATTTCTTCAGCATCAAATTCAACATTGTCTTGTACCAGAGTTAGATTTGCATATTTGACAATATCTTCAATTGGTACACCAATCATTGGTGTCCACGCATTTTGACTGGTGGCTACTGTATTTCCAAATATAAATTCCAATTCATCAGTATGTTCTAGCTTGTGATACCAAAATCTAGCATATTTTGAATTGACCAATGCAAACATCAAAGAAATGTTTAAACAACCTGCATTTGTAAAATAATTTACAATAGTTGAAACATATAAAATTTAAATACCTACTTTTATTTTGGCTTCCCACAATGTGGCATTAGCTTCAATTTTTCCCGTCTCATGGTTCTAACCCAAACCTGCTTCTTTGCCCTTCAATTGTTTTCATAAAGTCCATTTATTTCTTAGACTATCCAGTCTATTGTTCAATTACTTTTGTGTATAGTTTTGATTAGCACGAGTATTAAATTCCTCTACTGCAACTTCCTTTCTTTTAGTTCTGAATGAATTCTTGGTTTTCTACACTTACAAATCTCATCCATACAAACTTGAAGTAAAATTTTGCAAGTGACCAAATCCCAACTTGCATTATGTTTTGATCTTTTTGTAATTTCAAAATTAGGTGGAGGCATTTCTTGGCTATCCATAAACTGTAACAAAACGTATAAAGCAATAAATCTTGTATCATCACTATCCAAGACCTGATCATTAAGACACATATGCATTACACCAAATACAATTAAACCAAGATGCATAGTAAGGCAGAAGATGCTTGAAATTCACACAAGTATATATCACTCATAAATCATTCAACATCACACGAGATTTCTATCAAGGAGACAAGTGTAGGAGCTAAAGGATGAGGTGTTCAAACTATTGGTTTTGGGTGATTTAAAATGAAATTGGGGTACACCTTCAATCAGTACCCTTTATGCTAGTAAGGTGGCCGTATTCAATGATCAAATCTAATGCATATATCTCTTTAATTACTAGTAGACAAGAGCCAACTCTATATGCCTTTATGAATTACGAAAAGAAAACAATTAAGATTGGAATATATCCAATGACTAATGCTAAATAAGTGTTTCCACGCTCACCATAAACAATAAGCCATTGTAGCAATCCTTTCCTAGATGAAACAGTACTTTGAAAAAAAAAAAGAAATTCTAAATATGCTCAAATATTGAATAGTGCATTTATTCAAGACGAAGATTATAGAAAAGAAGAAAAAGCTTAACAAATTCTAGGAAAGCAACCCATACCAAACAAAAAAAGAAAAGAAAAAGAAAGAAAGAAAGAAAGAAAAAAACTATGATAGAAATATCTATAAGGCTATTAAAGGAATCGACCCCAGATCCATTTTCGAGCAAAAAATGAAGAATAAAGTAATCCCATATCACAATACATTAAAACATAATTGGCCATTAAGCACATTTACTTTAAACACCAAACACAAAGCAATCTTAACCAAAGTAAACAACATTCAAACTCCAAAAAAATCTAACAAAAACAAAAACAAAACCAACCCAACACAAAACAAAATAGAAAAATACCAGTAGCAGTAATTCCAATACGATCCTAAACCAAAAAAATTCAACTTTCTTAACCCTTTGTCACCATACCAAGAACTTAAACTATAAAAATTATATACAACAAGCAAAGCACAATACATACGAAAAATAAAAAAAAAAAACAACAAAGACTAACAAAAAAAACCAAGAAAAACAAGAAAATAAGAAAGCAAAGAATAAATTTAGTTTTACCTTATTGGGAAGACTTAACGATAAACCTAACAACACGTGAAAAGCCCAAGTGACAGAGTTAACCTAGGCAGATGGGTCTTCATTGTTCTGCTCAGATTGAAAGGAAAAACTTTAAAAATAAATCAAAACGTGAACTTTTATGTACAGAAAGTAAAAAACCTATTATTATACATAAATATGTATGAGTATATCTCCACATATGAACATAACTTATATGTAAAAGAGAGAAGAGAGAGTTACCTTACGTGGGTTAAGAGAGCTGGCTTTTCATGGCAAAGAAAGGCATGATTTGTAAAGAAAGAGAAAGAGGGAGAGGAGATGGAGATGATTGAGAGGGATGGGGAATTTTCTAAGAGGGTAATTTTGAAACAAAAAAAAATCTCCTAAACAGTTAACATTGTTTTTTTTTTTAAAGAAAGAGAAGGAAAAGCTCCTTTTTAGAGCTTTTCCTAAAACTTTTTTTTTTAATTTTGTTCTTTTAAAAAAGGCTGTTTTATTAAGAGCTTGTCCAAATCATGTTTGGTCTAGCTTCTACTTTTAAGAGATAGATAAGATAAACAAAAGTCAGGCCAAACAAGCACTAAGTCTCATAAATTTTGTCCATAATTTCAAGCGAGTTTATTAATACTGAAAATACCTAGTCCACTTTAAAAGAATATCCTCAATTGGACACAAATCCAATCATTGGTCAACTGTTAATGTTTCTATTAGTTTAATGATGTAGTAATATTTTTGAACAATTTTACACTTTATTAATTTTAAGAATTACCACATTATATAAACTATAATTTTTCATTTTTAATTTTTTTCTCTCCTATTCAAAAAAAAAAAAATCTCTACCCTACCTCTTGCAAGTTGGTCACCTTGCGATTGACCATCATGCAGCTGGAGTTAACAGAAGAGTGCCAAATCCCACTAGATCTAGGGCGCGCTTGGGGAGATTCAGCCAGATCTAGCATTCATGGCTAGATTCGGCCACAAGGTGGCTAGTTGGTGTAAGGGAGCGCCGTCGACCGACTTGAGAGAAAAGAAAATAGTAAAAAAAATGGAGAAAGAAGAAGGGTATTTTAGACATCACATTTACTTATTAACGCTATTTACATGTTTGGGGTAGACTGTACATTTCGTAAACTAATGGACCTACGTGGAATTATAGGCAAAACTTAAGAGGTTAATGTATTTTACTTTATAATTTTATTCAATTTAATCCTTGAACTATAGAGTTTTGCTCAATTTAGTCCCTATACTCTACAATTTTATTTAATTTGGTCCCTATGATGTGGCACAAAAAAAAAAAAAACTGACATGGAAAACAAATGGTAAAATACTCTCACCCCCTAACTTGTAGTCATAATTCCACATGGGTCCATTAGTTTTTGAAATGGACAATGAGACCTAGAAGAATAAACATCACTAACAAAAAATATGAAAGGACTAAAATGTTCTTTCTTCTTTCTCTTAATGTTTTTATCTCAAATAGTGTGGCCGACCAGCAACACTCTCATTCGTTGGCCAACCACCCCATGGTAGGGTAAGGGAGCACCAGATTGGTGCTCTCTTCTCCTAGGGAGAGAATTTCTTTTTTTTTTTTGCAAAAGGAAAAAAATTTTAAAAATAAAAAATTATAATTTATATAAGAGTAATTTTTAAAATTAATGAAAGGTAAAATTATCTTTTTAATATTGCCACATCATCAAATTAATGAGAATATTAACGGTTGACTAATGGCTGGACTTATGTGTCTAATGGAATATATTCTCTTAGGGCGGATTGTCCATTTTGAAAACTAATGGACCCACGTGGAATTATGGTTAAAAGTTAGGGGGTAAGAGTATTTTACCCAAAATTATATAGTATGAGGACTATTAAATAAAGCTCTGTTATAGAGAGACTAAATTGAGTATTTTACCATTTTTTGTTTAGCATTACATTTGTACCAAAAATGTACTTTTACACATTATAGGTTCTTCTTTAGTAATTAAAAACCATTAACTTTCTATTTGTACAAAAAATGTACAAACCAGTTATACTGTTTAATTGTAAATAGATCAAGGCTAGTTAAATTAACAAAGGAAAGATATCTAGTTAAACTGACCACCATTTACTATTATCTTACTCTTCTTATTTTTCTAAGGAAAGAAATCTATGTTGACCACCCTTCCCAAGGCCAAGAAAAACTAATGGAATGGAATGCAACAAAAGAGAAATATTACAAGTTGGTAGGAAACTAATCTAGTTGATAGCAAATTAAAACTACAACTCAACAACCGGATTTATCCTAACTTCAAATAAAAAGATTCCTTACCTTACTTCCTTACCTTAGAATCTCCTATTCCTACTATTATTGCTTGACCTTGGGACTTCAATTGGATGCGTTTAGCTTAGAAAAACTAAATTTCATCCTTCTCCTCTATTTCTAGAGCCTTATCCTTATACTTTTCAAAAGAGATGATGTTAAGTACTTTTGTGTAAGTATCTATATTCCTCACTCATACTATTAACCATTAGTAAAAGGAACTTGTCTAAATTTATCACTTGCTAGATTGACTTAGCTTTAATTGACTTAAAAAGTAGGTGAACCTTAAAAGTGAGTGTTTTATAAAGCTTGAAACTCATCTTTTAGTATACTTGCAAGATTCTTGTGTGTCGCACCCCCATTCAAAGATTAATCAATTAAAGTATGAGGACTAGTAACTAATAAGCTCCATCTTACGACATGACAACTTGAATTAGAGGGATTAAGTTAATTGTAGAAAGAAAATGGAAGATATTTCATTAGCAAGAGGAGAAACATACTCCAACAACAGGCTTGGATATGCCTTTTTTTTTTAATTGATGCATAAGTACAATCTTATAGTGGATACACAATATGAAAGATGAAACTATCTATATTCTACTATAGTCCCAATAGGGAAGGAAGGAATTACTATCTCGATAACCCTCCCTATTTAGATTAGACTTGGAGGAGCTCTTGCTTCAATGGCACTAGAATGCCACCAACTACATCAAAAAAAAGAAGGGAATATACTTAGGATGAACATACCTCTTTTAAGAACAACTGATCCAGTTGATACTTTCACACAGAGCAGAGGCCTTCAAATATTATACTTTCCTAGACCAAAGAGATTGATGAGACCCATTGGTTCCTTCTATAAGTGATTCTTTTTGTAACTGGACTTGAACTTTTTGTAATTAAGTAGTGTAATTAGTTTGTACATTTTTTATACAAATGGAAAGTTAATGGTTTTTAATTACTAAAGAAAAACCTTTGATGTGTAAAAGTACATTTTTGGTACAAATGTAATGCTAAACAAAAATGGTAAAAGTACCCTTTTAATCTCTGTATGACAGAGCTTTGTTCAATTTAGTCCTTGTATTATAGAATTTTGTTCAATTTAGTCCCTATAGTATAGAGTTTTGTTCAATTTAGTCAATGTACTTTACAATTTTATTTAATTTGGCCTCTATAATGTGGGACAAAGAAATTGACATAGCAAAAAAAATTTTGAAATATTTTTAGTCTGGCATGTCATCGCCACAACAACATCGTTTAACATGTCTGCATCACATCAGCACCACTAATAGTCAATTTGGGTAGGGTTAGGTAGAGGAACTCGATTGCACAAAATCTAAGAGTATAATGACTAAATGAACTAGTTTTGAGGTAAAGGGACCAAATTCACAAAAACACTATAATATAGAGACTTGTAAGGTACTTTGACCAATTATTATGCTATATATTACTAGTGAAGTTTTTAAATATCACAAGCAAGATTAGATGGTCGTCATATGGCCATTTATTAATTATTCAATATATTAATTTTCATAAATATACCTTACTGAGACATGTGCCAACCTTTTGACTTCACATATGGGATTTTAAAAATTCCATTGTTGTGTATAACATAATTTAACTTTATTAATTTGCTTAAATATAGCTTAATGAAACATGTAATAACTCGCTATCCTTGCATGTAGATTTTAAAAACTCCATTACTAATGTATAGGATATTACGTCTTATATTAATTTATTACCTTTTCTTAATTATATCTTAATGGATATGTGACAACCCTCTAAACTCGCTTGTGGATATATTGAATAATTTTCTTTTATATTGTATTTTTTTAATATTATATAAAATCAAAAGGCTTGCTAATTAAGTATAAATTCAAGTTGTATAAATTCTATTTAGTTATCAGGTTTACGGTTTGATTTTAAATGCAAATTATAAGAAGTACATTTAGATACAAAAGAAAGTTGGAACAATTAAAAATTCAATCTTAATTTTCATGAAAAACATTTTATATGCAATGATATTAATTTACAAAAAGGCTTACATATTATGTATAGATCGTAGTTGCATAAGTTCTGCTCAGTTATCAATTTTACTAGTTGATTTTAAATGCAAAACATAAAAAATTGAAAGAAAAATCAAGTTTAAAAAATTAGATACAAAAGAAGAAGATTTGAATACTTAAAAAACTCAATTTTAATTTTCATGAATAACATTTTATATGCAATGATATTAGTTTATAAAGGGCTTACATATTAAGGATAGATTAAAGCTGCATAAATTCTATTTAGTTATCATTTTATCATTGATTTAAATGCAAAACATAAAAAATACATTTGCATACAAAAGAAAAAGAATTGAAAATTTAGAAATCCAATTTTATTTGTCATGAATTACATTTTACATGCAATGATATGGTTTATATTCCCAAAGTAAAATATTGATATATTGGTTTTATCTTATAACTATCTAGCTACTTGTACATTTATTATGTAATAAATCTAAAAAAGAAATAAGTAAAACACGCATTACTCAAACATTTTATAGGCATGAAAATTATAAAAGGTCAAGATGAATGATAATTGATTTTTTTAATGACATTGGTGATTATAGTCTTGATCATGGTTGTGAATTATTGCATGACTAAGTTACAAGATTGATATTTGCATTATGTTAATTAAATGCTTCATCGATTTTTTGATTTTCAGATATGTGTTTTTATGCTTTCATATAAATTATTTAATGCTAATATCTTTGGGCAATCATGAGTTAAAAATTGGCAAGGATTCCATAAATGTCCATATTTTTGTGTGGCAAAAATGGACACTTCACAAAGGTGTGCCATTTTTGTGAAGGCAATAAAATTGAAGCAAATATGTTGATTGAAGATGACATGGTCACAATGCTCACTAGAATTCTTTTAATGAACAACGAAGAGTATTCATGGATTTATTCTGGCACAAAATGGCATGTCACTCTATTCAAGAGTGTCTTCAAAACTTATGAAATCTTCCTCTTAAATGAAATGTATATTTGTTGCAAATGGAATTTGGAAAAGGAACTCAAACTAGATGGTAGTTGGTAGCTAGAAGTTATAGTCAAAGGAAGGTTTGGACTAATTCAGAATCTTCTACCCTATTGCTAAATTTACTTCTATTGGAGTTATGTTAGCTATTTCATCAATTTACAATCTTGAAATAAATCAAATGAATGTCAAGATTACTT
This sequence comes from Theobroma cacao, assembly GCF_000208745.1. Classification (NCBI taxonomy): domain Eukaryota; kingdom Viridiplantae; phylum Streptophyta; class Magnoliopsida; order Malvales; family Malvaceae; genus Theobroma; species Theobroma cacao. The sequence goes on from NC_030852.1 coordinate 7,205,072, forward strand.
TTCATAATGGTGACTTAGATGGGGAGATTTATATCCATTAATTAGAAGGTTGTGTTGTTCATGGACAAGAAAACATGGCACATAACTTAAAAAATCTCTTTATGGTCTTAAACAAGCACTAGGCAATGGTACAAAATGTTTAAGAAAGAGATTAAAATGTTTGATTTTAAAAGTAGTAAAGTAGAAAATTGTGTTTTTATTAAGGTCATTAATGATTTCAAAGTTTTAGTTGCATGTTATGTAGTTGATTTGCTTATTTACTGCATAATAAATGAGACTAATAGTTATTTGACTATAGCCTTTGATATTAAAGACTTATATCTTGTTGCTGCGTGTTAGCTTTATTCTTGTTTTGAAATGACAAAATTGATTGAACTTAATGAGCTTTGAAAATGAATGAAAGATATTTTTATATATGAAGAAAATCCTCAAAGATGTTTTGAAGTTGAACTTAAGAGAAAGATATATTGAAATGTTAAGATTGATTGAACATGCTTTGAAAGTGAGTGATCATACTCTTAAACTTAACAAAATGTCACTCAATTTTCCTAAAGATTTCTTGTTTTTAAATTCAAAGTGCCAGCTTAAGAATCAAATTCTCAAAAGAAAAGACTTGATTCTTAAATGAGAAGAAAGCAAAATTTATTTCTTTATCACAGGAAGAATTGATTCTAAAGAACGAGACGCCAGTTCTTAAGTATAGATTAACAGTGAAAAATCGATTTTGAGAAAAAAAGAAGTCGATTCTTGGAAGACAAATGCTTTAGGATTTGTGAAGAATTAACATGTCAGAGAGAATGAATCAATTCTAGAGGGATAAAATACAGAAAGTGGAAAGTTGGAAAGAAGGAAATGATTCTACGTGGAGAAGATATCAGTTCTTGAAGCACTGGTGACCAAGAAAGAGATGGTACAATTGGATAAGATTGGAGTTCCAAAAATCAAGCTCAAATTCAAATTTTGGCACCAAACCATAGTGAAGAACTGACACCTTGAGGTAGAAAAATCGATTTTCTAAGATTGTAAAGGTGTAACCTTTGAACCTAATTGTAAAAGAACCGACATTTCAAAATAAAAGAATCAATTCTACAAAGATAGAAAACTTATGACTTTATGAAGAATTAACATCTCATAATAAGAGAATCGGTTCTTTAAAGATAGAAAGTTCTTGACTTTGTGAAGAGCTAACAATTCAAGAGCAAAGATTCAAGTCTTCCTATGCGATAGAATTGTGCAAGTTGGCTAAAACATACAAGAAGTGATTTAATTTCAGTCAAATGGGCAAGAAATCACAAAGATTATAAATACCTACCTAGAGGACATTAACATAAAGAACTTGAATGAATTTGAATCATCTTTGAAGAAGAAACGAATGGAAAAACAAGAAAAAGAATTATGAGCAGAAAAATCCTATCTTTGAGTAAGAGAAAAACCTAAAGATCGCATTTTTATCCTTTAGTTGGCAGTTTCTGAGCTCAAACCTTCCTTCATCATTTATACCTTTTGAGAAAGATCTTACCTTTTTGAACCTAAACTTTTTTATTAGCCTTTTTAGAGGTTTTGAGCTAAAGGCTCTTAAGAAGCCACTGCTGTATTGGTTATACCTCTAAGAAAAAGGTAGAGGGGTTTTGCCCCTTTAAAAGGTTGTATTTTGTGTAAAAGTTATGCTTAAACCTGAAAAAGGTAATGTCTTGGTAGAGGTTATGCTTGATCCTGTGAAAAGTATGTTGTGAAGGTTACGCTTGATCTTGTTAAAAGACATGTTGTAAAGGTTGAACCTGATCCTATTGAAAAGGCAAGCTAATAGTGAATTCAAACTCATTGTGCTATTAAGGGAAAAGATGTAAGCATTAGAAGGCTGAACCTCTATAAAAATCCTACTGAGTACTCTTTATTTTTTTGCTCTTTACTTATTCAGTTCATATTCTGTTTTGCTGTTCTATTTTCTCATATTTCCACTTTAACTTTAATGCTTTTCAAAAAAGGAGAGTTTTTATTTCACAACCAATTCATCCCCCTTTTTGGTAGCTTTACTTTAACTTTATCTTTCTAACAATTGGGATCAGAGCAAGTTTTTAAGTTTTGCAAGTTTAACCACCTTTGAGAGATCTTGAATAAAAAGCTTAAAGTAACAACATGACATCCTCAAGCTTCATTGGATAAGGATAATCTATGTTGTGACTCCCTTTATTTAAAGGGAAGAACTACTTGTTTTGGAGAATGAGGTTTGAAAAGTTTATGCAATTTATTGATTTAGATCTTTGAGATATTATTCTTGATGGACCTCATATTCTTACAAAAATTGTTGATGGTGAGAAACATTTTAAAACTAGAGTTGAATGGGATGATAAGGATAAAAAGTTGATATAGTCGAATCATAAAGTTGTAATAGCTATCTTGTGTACTTTTAATGAGAATGAATTCAACAAGGTACCTATGTGTTCTTCTACAAAAGAGATTTGGGACACTTTAGAAAACTATTATGAAGGCATCAATCAAGTAAAGAAATAAAAAATTAGTATGTTAATACTTAACTATAAGCTATTTAAAATGAAGGATGAGGAATCCATTAAAAAGTTGTTTGAAAGACTAAAAAAATCACAGAAGGAATTAAAGTTTTAAGAAGAGAATTCTCTAATGCTTAATTGGTGAAAAAAAATCCTCCACTACCTACCCAAGTCTTAGAGCTGTAAGGTCATTGCCATAAAAGAAGCCAAAGACCTAAATGTACTTAAGTTAGATGAGCTTCTAGGTTATCTACTGCTCATACAAACCAACATTTCCATGCAAATATGCTTATACTCATTTTTATCAATATCAAGGGTCTTATAAAATTGATTAATTGTGTGGCTATCAAAAGCCACCTCCTCTTCTTAATAAAATTCACGAACTACTAGCATCACCACCACTTTTGGCTGAGCACAAAATTTATCCCAATTTCTTTCATTAATAATGTGATAAATATGAATGTAAAGTGCTAGGCGCACATCGATACCCTTTTTCGATAGTCAAAATTTTTGCAACAAAGATTAGGCATGACGCATTGAGGCTTCAACAGACACGAATTTACTACGATCAAACTCTCTACTTCCACTAACACGTGCTCTTTTAGGTGCCATGATATTATTCTCAACAATTGTCCATAATCAAAACCCAATTTCCAACCACAAATACTAACCAGACATAATCACAACAATTATCTCAACTGTAGCCACAAAATATTCTACCAACTTATATAGCACAAAAATAACCACACTTCCACAATTCCACAATTTAATTCTAAATGCATAACATTGGCATTATTCACATTTTTCACTCATCAAATCTTCAAAATAACTAATAAAAACAAAGAAATCTTCAAGCACAAATATCACATTATCAAATTAAGAATAAACCCATGAATATCAACCAAAAATCTCTTCCTTAATGTCCAATTTCACTAAGGATAAAAATTCTTCAAAGAGACTAGTCACTTCAATTTTCTACACTTGATGGAAAAAAAATTAACACTTTTAGAGAGAGAAAGTGTGAGAAAAAAGGGCTTGGGTTTGAATTGGGGAAGAAGAAGCAGATTTATAAGGGGAGGCCTAACTCCGTGCCAAGCTCTTGACCACTTGTATATGCAATTAGCTTGTCGTCCCAACCTTAGTTGGTTAGCGTCATAGTGCCAAGCTCTATCTTTTTTTTTTTAAATTAAAAATAAAGAAAATAAGAGAGAACTTGCACAAGAAAAAAAATAAAAATTAGCAACTAAAATTAAAAATAAAAAACCACTAATAAAAATTGACAAAGTACAAAGAACTTAGGCTACTTCCTAAGTAGCGCTTTCTTTAAAGTCATCAGTCGGACTCTTTTTCTTTTTCTGGTTCAACTAGGGTCAGAAACACTAATTGAGGATCGTTGACTATCAATGTCACCTCCCCAATAATGCTTCAAACGTTGCCCATTTACTTTGAACTTCCCATTTGTTTTACCATCAACTACTTCCACAGCTCCATATCAAAACACTTTTGAAATAAGGAAAGGTCCTGACAACATTGATTTAAGCTCTCCTAGAAATAGCTTTAAACGTGAGTTAAACAAAAGCACATATTGACCTGGTTCAAAGTGGCGCTCACTAATCTTCCTATCATGCCATTTCTTAGTCTTTTCCTTGTAAATTTTGGCATTTTCTTAGGCATCAAGACTAAATTCATGCATCTCATTTAATTGAAATAAACATTTTTCACCAGTAGCTTTCAAATCAAAATTTAACTTCTTATTGGCCAAAAAAAAAATTGTGTTCCAACTCCACTGGAAGATGACATGCTTTTCCAAACACCAATTTATATGGAGACATACCTATTGATGTTTTGTATGTAGTCCTAAATGCCTAGAGTGCATCATCAAGTCTTTTGGCCCAATCTTTCCTCGATGAGGACACAACTTTTTCCTCGATGGGGACACAACCTTTTCCAAATCCTATTGATTTCCTAATTAGAGATTTCAGCTTGTCCACTCGTTTGGGGGTGATAAGTAGCAGCCACTTTGTGTGTCATTCCATATTTCGCAAGTAGAGCCGCAAAATAGTTGTTGCAAAAATGACTACCTTCACCACTCACTATTACTAGTGGGATGCCAAATCTAGTGAAAATGTTTTTCCTCAAAAACTTCAACATAACTTTTGCATCATTTGCAGGCAACGCCATGGTTTCCACGGACTTTGACACGTAATAAATTGCCAGCAAGATATAACAATTGTTGAAAGAAAAAATGAAAGGACCCATGAAATCAATCCCCCAAACATCAAAGATCTCCACTTTAAAGATGTTGAGGAGGGACATCTCGTGTCTTTCTAAAATGTTGCCCACTCGTTAGCACTTGCCATAATGCAAATAAAATTGTTGTTATCGAATTTATACCTCCAAGTATATGTATAGAACAAGTAATATAGACAATAAGTCCATATAATCGTTCCCACAAGGATTTGTTTCTAGTTTCACTAAGTACTAAAATTATAAAACAAATTAATCTTATTTAAGTAATCCAAAAATTAAAGAAAAACTAATTAAAAATAATTAAAAATCAACACTAAATAAACTAACAAACTAAATAACTTAAGAAAAGTAGTATATTAAAGACCTAGGATTATGAGTTCATTCAACATCTCATTTGATACTAGCTTTTCTTGTTATTTATCTTTTCTGGGTAGTTTTACTAACCTAAAATCCAAAGCTACTGGCAAGCTCCGTCGAAATGCTTGCATAAATATTTAACTTAATTAGTTCACTATATGTCTATAGGAATTAACTAAATTAAGTTCATTAAGCAAGTGTCATAGTATGGCTATGTATGGCAATTAGCGTATGTCTACCCAAATTGCAAATCAGATCACCTAAATGAAGTGACATACACTAATCAAATCTCAATCCAACCTAAAATCTCTCTGTCGAGTTTTAATTAGATTCACAAATCATTTAATTGATGATCAAGTAATTAAAAGTATTAAGAAAAGATTTAATTAAGTAAAACAATACCCATTCATGATAAATAATATAAAATAAGTATTGAGATTACATGTAGAAATCCATCACAATCCTAGCTAAACAAATTAGTTCATGATATTAAAATAAAACACTATCCGAAGAATTATAGCCATGAGTTCAAAAATAGAATTAAAAATAACAAAGAGTAGAGAATTAAACTAATGTTGAAGCTTGATTGATTGCAAATCTCTCTTGATTATTCTAGAATTCTTGATTGATTTGAAGCTCCAATTCTCTATAAAGCAGCTACCATCCTCTCTTTAAACCTCTAAAAAAGGTCTCTTAAATAGGCTCTAAGTAATCTAATTTTCAAAATTTTGTCAAATTTTTATTTTTGGAAACTTGGGGTAGCGCCGTGGCATCGTGAAAAACTTTAGTGGTGTCGCGACGCTACTTCTTCAACCCCATGGTGTTGTGCTCTCAAGTTTTTGTATGATAAGCCCATCTAGCCCAGCACTGCAGCCACAAATTTCCAATGTTACGATGGTGTTTCCTTCAGTGCCGCGGCCATGAGTAGTTTAGTGCCGTGGCCTTAGTTGCCCTGCTGCCTTGTGCAAAACTACATCTATCGAGCATAGTTCAATGTAATTTTCACCTTGATATGACTTGAACTGGATAAAGTGGTAAACATGAAAGTTTTAGCCTTGTCTCTTAACTTTCTAATGCCTTAATATTCACGTCAATGGGACTTCTGGAGTGAAAGATATACTCCAAATACAACATCATATTCAGTATATGCATACTACTACAGTGCTCTGACTTCGACAAATGTTTTGACCATGATCTGATCAGAACTAGGCTATGTGGTAAATAAAAGTTCTAGCCCTTCCTCTTAGCGTTCTAGTGGTCTAAGAACCACTTCCTTTGGAGTTTTGTATAGAGAGATATGGTCAACATGCCGTAACATATATGAATAAAGCCATCACTATACTTGCACAGATTTTCATCAAATGAGTCTTTTTCATCAAATTTTTTACAAAAACAATAAAAGAAACCAGTAATAACTACTCTTAAAGTAATTTTGAAACAAAATAACATTAAATTTAACTAAAATAACTTAAATTAACTATTCAACATATAATCAAACTTAAACTAGAAAAATCCCTAAAATGCTATGATCTAAACCTGCAATCTCAAAAGTCTAGCTACTTAAACCCCAAAAATATGTCAAAATAACTCTATATAATAGAGTTATCAATTGTGAGCATCCTTGGATAAGGTAGGCCAATACAAACCCGACTAAAGCACTTTTGCTACCATTCTATCTTTTCCAAAATGTCCCCCATAGTATGCAGAATGGCAATGCTTCAATATGCTTAGACCTCCTCCTTTGGAATGCAACTTTTAAGAATTCTATCAGTAAATTGCTTGAACAAAAAGGTTCATCCCATACATAAAATCTAACATTATGAGGAAATTTCTTTCTTTGATGAGCATTTAAATTGAGAGGTAAAAGGTTACTTACAATGTAATTCACATAGTCAGCATACCATGGTAATTTCTTTTGACCAGCAAGCAACAATTGTTCATTAGGGAAAGTCTCATTAATCAAATTTGAGTTATTACCTTGGTTGTCATTCTCTAACGTTGATAAATGGTTTACTACTTGATTTTCTATGCCTTTTTTGTCTCTAATCTCCAAATCAAATTCTTATAGCAAGAGAATCCATCTTATCAACCTTGGCTTGGCATATTTCTTGGCAATCAAATACCTAATTGCAAAATGATAAGTGTACACAATTACCTTAGTGCCAACCAAGTAAGGACAAAACTTATCAAATGTAAACACAATAGCCATCAATTCCTTCTCAGCGGTAGTGTAGTACATCTGAGTTTCAATCAACGTCTTGCTAGCATAATAAATTGAAGGAAAAATTTTTGCTTTCTTTTGGCCTAACATTGCACCTACTACATAGTCACTAGCATCACACATTAGTTCAAAAGAGAGTTTTCAATTTGGAACTATAATGATAGGTGCAGATATCAATTTTTTTTCAATTCTAAAATTACGGCTAAACAAGCATCATCAAACTTAAATGGGATATCTTTCTCCAAAAGATTACATAAAGGTTTGAAAATTTTAGAAAAATCCTTAATGAACCACCTATAAAACCCAACATGTCCAAGGAAACTTCTAATACCTTTCACTGAAGTTGGCGGTGGAAGTTTCTCAATTGTCTTAATCTTTGCTTTGTCCACCTTTAGGCCTTTGTTAGAAACCTTATGACTAAGAACAATGCCTTCTTGCACCATGAAGTGGTATTTTTCCTAATTCAGCACTAGATTTTTCTCTTCACACCTTCTGAAAACCTTAACAAGATTTAAAAGACATTCATAAAAATTATCACCAAGCATAGAAAAATCATCCATAAATATCTCAAGACATTGTTCAATGATATCCAAAAGAATTGCCATCATACATCTTTGAAAAGTAGTAAGGGCATTGCAAAGTCCAAAAGGCATCCTTCTGTGCAATAAAGGCATGTACAAGTAGTCTACTCTTGATCACTAGGAGGTATTACTCTTTGATAGTAACCATGATATTTGTCCAAGAAACAACAAAACTCCTTACCATCCAATCTATCAAGCATCTGATCAATAAATGTCAAAGGATTCCTTGTGGATTTGTTGAGTTTCCGATAATCCATGTAAACTCTCCATTCGAACATTGTCCTTGCAAGAATGAGCTTATTATTGAAATTAGCAACCAGAACCATCCCACTTTTCTTCGGTACATACTGAACCAAACTCACCTATGAACTATTTGAAATTAGATAAATGATGCTAGCATCCAGCCATTTAATGATCTCCCTTTTTACCACTTCTTTCATGATAAGATTGAGCCTTTTTTTATGCTCTATGGTCATCCTCCATAAAGATCTTGTGCATGCATATGAATGGACTAATCCTCTTTTTTAGTGTAGAAGTCTCAATGATTAATATACTAAGAAAAGGTGAATTGGTATTTATAAAAATTTCTTTGAAAACCTAAGTATAAAGATCAAAACTTTTTCAACCAAAAATGTTTTCGAACACCAAAAACAATTTTCAACAATAAATTACTCAAATATAAAAATAATATAACAAAATGAATAATTTTCCTAAGGTAAATTCTAGCTATGTAAAGAAAAAAGGAAAAATACTTTACTAAGTATAAATCGATAAATCAATGTAAAACTAATTTCCTAAGGCTAGTGTAAGCAATAAATAATAGTGCTAAAAATTAAAAAGAGACACAAAAAAATTTATAATGGTTTGACTTTTTTGATGCCTACATCCATTCCCTTAATAACCAAGGAATTTCAATCCACTCTCAAGAATTCTTGCTTTTTAATGGGAAGCAATAACCCTCACACAATCCACAAAGGGATTCTTGCTTTTTAATGGAAAGTGATAACTTTTACAATGGCTTTTTACGGAATTAAATGATAACCTTTACACAATCTTCAAAGGGATTCTTACTTTTTAAATAGGAAACGATAAACCTTTACAAAATAGCTTTTCAAGGTTAAGCTAGAACTTTCATAAAATGTGAGTACAAAGGAGTAATAGCAAAGATTTGCCTCACAAAGGCTGGATGTTAGAGATTTTAGCTTGGGTGCAGTGAGGGAAGAGATTTCAACTTGAATAAAACAAGGATTCAACTTTGAATACTTGATAGAAGGCCAAAAAGATGCCAGAGAGAGAAGATGAGCTTGTGGGTGGTCTCTTTAGGGTTTGAAGCTTTGGTTCAGGTCTTCTCTACTTTAAAATGACTCAAATGTGTCTATTTATAGATAAGGCAAGGTTTGGAGCTGTTAGACACAAGTTTGAATCAAATCTAGGCATTGCTAAAGCTTGAGGGTCTACTATAACGCTTTTAGGGTTGACTATGTTCTTCAAATTTCTAAATTAGTGCTTCCATTGTCGAGTATAATCTTCCTTTAGTTGATCAACATTTAGAGAGCCTATATTTTTAAAATATGACCTTTAGTATACTATGCCTCTCTTCTAGTCAACTATGCCTATTTAAGGTTGACTTATTCTAACCTTTGACTTGTCAGGGTTGACTATATCTTCTCTATAATTGACTATGTTTGTGTAATCTTGACTTTTTCTTGCTTCAGACTTATTAGGGTTGCCATGCTTCCTCTATAGTCAACTATGGCTAAGTAATCTTCATGTTTTCCACTCTTTCAGCCTTTAAATCGACTTGAGCTTCTCTAAGATTGACTTTTGGTTTGTGTCTTGAGGTTTCCTTAGCTTTTTGGTACTTTTCTCTGGCTACTTCCTCTTTGCCTTGTACCTATATTCAAAAAAGAATTTCAAGGCATGTTCGCTTTTGATTTCTTAGATGAAAATGCATTGTTTGAAAGCCTATAAGGTGTTTTCTAAATATGCATGGCTTTCTAAACAAATATGTAGCCTTAAGGGAGTAAAAATGTGTTTGAGACAATTTCAAATGCTTGACATTAAGTTCAAGAAAACATGTGATTTTTGTCAAATTAAAACATGATATAACTCAAGGCTAACAGTGTCCTCCTTTTTGATATGACAAGGACATGAGTATATTGCATTTGAAATTTCGTAAAACCTCCCCTTAACTTAATTAGTTTCTATGCCCTTGTTGAAAACATTTAAGCGTAAATGAGAAAGGTACAAGAAATGAATATGAACTTTGAAAAATCTCTCCCTCAATAAATGCATGAAGTTCAAAGATGTTTTCAAGGCAAATGCAACTAATATAAGAGCATTTCAATGTGCTCATAAACCTTCTCCCTTTTTTGTTATATCAAAAAGGTTAAGAAGTGTGAGCTTTAAGCACTTAAACTCAAGAAATAATGGTTAATGATAATCATTAAGTACAAATAAGCACTAAGTTCGATAATGATCACTAATCATCAAATCAAAACAATGAGATATATTTCCACTCAAATATTCAATCAATAAATCAAGAAATATGTCCAACCATAACATCAAGATAGATTCCCAATCAATAAATATTCAAGAAAAGTAATAGGAAAATATACTCATTTAGCACATATTAATTAATATGCCACATATTAATATTTTCAACCAAACACTCAATTGAAGAGTGCCACACACACACAACCAAAATGATGTGGACATTACATTCTTCAAGTTCATGGAGTTAACAAGCATAAACATAGACATATACATAATTAAGCATCCATATTACATAAACATAAATATAAACATGATGGAATGCATGAGAGAGTGAGGTACAAGTCATCCTAGCTAGTGTCTTTTTTGGAAAAGAGTTGTACAATGTGAGTTTCTAAGGATTCTTGACGCTTGAGGATGCATCGAATATCCTAATCAATGTCATCAAGGTGAGAATTCATAGCATGATCATCCTCCGCAAATCTATCCTCAATAGTATCTTGGAAAAGATCAAGATGTTTAGCATTCTCATTAATCCTTTCCATCATAACATTAAATCTTACATTTGTGCCCATGTTACCTATAGAGCTAGAAGGCATAACACTTGAAGATGGTTTGACTGGTGCTATTTGAGGCATATCCTCGTCATCATTGTCATTGTCGACCTTTCCTTGATGTGCCCTTTTATGAACCCAAGTGCCTATCTCAGCATTTTCACAATAACCCATCCTAGAAATGGCTACTCTATCAAGATTTTTGATCTTTAGTTTTGATACTGCATCATCCAAGGATACATCAATATTAAAGTGTTATACCAGGCAGGTGATGACTTGACCATACATAAGACTTGTGCTAGCCCCAACAATAATTTTCTTCAAAGTAGCAACGATTACTTGACCATACATAAGACTTACATAGGCGTTTGTGCCTTGATATGATGTAAAAACCACAAGTCCTCTCCATTTACTGATGAATGCTTACTAGGTACATGCCTCAAGGTCCAACTAACTATCAAGTGTACAATTCCATCAATTATGGACAGCCTAGCAATTGCATCAGGAGCACCAACATTGTTTACATAAAGCTCCTACTTTAAATCAAATACAACCAAATTATCACTAATGTTGGTCATTGCATTAGGGGTACTATGAAGCTCAAACACATCCTTAATCAGCTTAGGAGTTATCTTGAATAATCTACCCATGATATAAATGGTGAAAACATTTTCCATAAAAGTGTATTGCATTACTCTCATCCCTATAGGTTACGCTTACATTATTATAGAAAACTCTGACTAATTTCTCATAGATTGGAATATTTAAGCTCAAATACTTTTACTAATGCAAGACTCTAAAATTTTCAATATATGGAAAGTCAAACTTTTCAAGAAATTTGAGATCAATTACCTAGCCATGATAGACAGTCCTTGAGGAGAAAGAATTCTTGTATTGTTCGTAGGCTTTGTTGGTGAGAAAGTTCATCACTTGAAACCGAGTTATAGTTAAAGAGCTTCCTTGATTTCTTTGAGTAATGAGTTTATATCATTTTGGTGGTGCCATAAGAGGATATTTGATGTGAGAATCGACTAGGAAAGGAAGATGATCGACTACGAAGAGCTAAAATTGAGTACAACACTTCGAAAGTCGACTATTGCATTGTAGAACTAGTTTTCTAGGTTTTGAGTGATTTGAAATTGACCCAAAATGTCTTATTTATAGTGGAAAGAGTTTAGGGGTTTTTAATGAGGTTGATGAACCTTGAAATCTTAAGGAAAATAAACTTGAAAAGGAGGATGAATTTTAGAGAGATTGGATGAATTTGGATGAATGAAGAATTCAAAGTATTTAAGAAACCAACAGCATAGTCAACTATGTACTGGCTGTAGTCGACTATGGTTTTCAAAATTATGACTTTTCACTATTTGACACATGACTTAGTCGACCCTTTAAAGATATGTGTTTGACTATATCTCTTGCAAAACAAGTTTTCGCTTTTCAAATCACACTTAAACAAGGCTTGACTTGTTGAGAAAGATTGAAAAATAAATGGAGCTTGTTTGATACACAACCATGTGAGATAAAAAATTTATCTTTAAAACTCATAAAATCATTAGAAAAATTTGATGAAAAATTTGAAGGACTTATAATAGGATGACTTGAATGCATAGTGTATGCATGCATGATATGAGCAAAATATAATGTAACAAAACATAATAATTCATATATACACAAGAATACTCACATAAACAATCAACTAGATAACTAAAAATTCATGGACTTATTCAATCAAGTATATTAAGAACATGAGAGCATACACACATATTTACACAAATATATGTACATGAATATTTGAATAAATGATCAACAAACTATACTAACCACAAATGTCAAAAATATTTTAATTATAGTGAGGAGCATATAATAATTCTATGTTTCAATCATTCAACAAAGAATTAATGACATCATTAAGTACAAGATTAATATGGTGTTTGAGAGATATTACCAATAATGTAGACTACCATTTGTTGAGATCTCACCAAGCTCATTTGTTGAATATTTCAAGTGCTTAATCATCATAAGACAATGTCAATCATTAACTCCCTTTTAATCATTCACTAAATTTGTTTCCAACAAGAAGAAGGTGTTAAGTGGTTAATCAAATTAAAGCATAATCTTACCTTCCCATAGATGGATCATGTGATAAACATGAGGATAAATAATGATCATATGATAAATGAGTGTTTAAATAGTATATTCAACATGCCAATCTCATACTCATATGTTCAAGGAACTAGTAAGGCATGTGTATTTAAAATAAATATTCAATATATGTTTCAAATACTCATAATTTCAAGAGTATATGCACATTTGTTCTAATGTATGTTCAAGAAATCATCAAGCCTTAATTATCAATTTTATAAGACATGTACCAAATCAAATATATGAGAAATGATAATCAATGTTGTACATGCCATACCTTAACGATATTCATCACAAATCAATAATTTAATTTACCTCTTTCTTGTGTTATATACTTTGATCATGTATGCTCCTCCTACAAAAAGAAAACTCAAACATTTGTTTTTGATACCCAAATTTTCTTGGTTCCTTTATGGTTAGTAACCTTAGTTCTCTTGAGAACCTTATCAACTTCTACCATCTTACCTTGTGGAAGTTTGGTTCCCATGGGAACCCATACATATCTACCTACTTTATCTCTTTGTGTAACAATTCTATAAGAGCAAGATAAAGTTGAATGTCTAAATTGGAGACATGAAGTGCATTTATAAAAGCCATCATATTTTTCATTTTCTTTAACAAAGAAATTCTTCAGATGAGTTTCTTTTTTTGTAAAGTCATAGCCTAGCCCTTCCTTGTTAAAGAATGCTCTTTGCAATACCAACATACCATTCAACTTTTGCTTGCTATTTTGAAACTTAAAGAGTGTGTCATGCAAACTATCATTTTTTTTTTCAATAAATCAATTTAATTTTGCATGCCTTTCATATTGTTTTTTAGGTCAATCCTAGTCTTGACTAGGTTCTCATTTTCAATTTTAAGTTTTCATATGATGTCTTGTATTTTAAAACTCTCTCTTTAAATTCAAACATAAGTTCATCATAAGCATCTTGCAACTCATCAAATGTATAATCATTTTCTTCATGAGTGCATGGATTAAGATTATGAGAAATAGGATATATCTTGTAGTCATCTCATGCCATGAAGTAAAGGTTGGCGAATTCATCACTTTCTTTATCTTGGGAGTCATCACTATCACTCCATGTTACCATTATTGCCTTTTTCTTAAAATTTCTTGAAGTGTTCTTTTTGCTTGGGCATTTATACTTGGTATGTCCCAATCTTTCACAATCAACACATGTTAAGTGATCTTTAAAGTGTTCTTTCTTAGGCACATCTCTCTTTGTAGCCTTCTTACTTTTAAGATTTTTCTTTATTAATTGATTGAATTTTCCAGTAAACATGGCCATGTTCTTTTCAGTTTCACTTTCACTTGTATTGCTTTTTTCTTTTTCCTTCTCAATTATGCATTTTAGAGCTACTCCCTTTTTCTCAATGTCTTTCTTCTTGGATTCCTCTAACTAACTTTCATGTTTCAATGTCATCTTGTAAGTAAGTAAAGATCTTATGAGCTCCTTTAATTTAAAATCATTTAGATTCCTAGTTTCCTTTATAGTTGTAATGTTGGGTTTCCAAGACTTAGGTAGCCTATATAAGATTTTCTTCACCAATTGGGCATTTGGAAAATCTTTCCTTAAAGCCTTTAGACCTCCTACAATATTGGTAAACCTTTCAAACATCTCATTAATTGATTCATCCTCTCTCATCCAAAACAACTCATAATCATGTGTAAGCAATCCAATTTTGGACTCCTTAACTTGGTTTATTCATTCATAGGTAGTTTCTAGGGTGTCTCAAATTTGTTTGGCATTCTCACACATTGACACTTTGTTAAACCCACTAACACCTAGGGAACAAAGGAGAGTATTATAGGCTTTGCAATTTATTTGAATCAATTTCTTCTCCTTATCACTCCACTCTTGCCTAGACTTAATGCCCAGTTGCCATCTACCTTTTTACTTGGAGCATGAGGTCCATTTAATATGACATTCCGAACATCTATATCTATAGATTGCATATACATTTCCATTCTCTTTTTCCAATAAGGATAATTATTACTTATAAAGAGAGGTGTCCTTGAATTGATTGCCTTTCACCAAGCACATTGTCGTAACCTCCATTTTTGTCGATTTGAGCTTTTATAATGGATCTCTCAAAAGCGGTTAAACCTACAAAATTTAAGACTAAGCTCTTATTTAAATTATTAGTGTAAAAGTCTTAATGATCAATACACCAAGAAGCGGTCAATTGATAATTATAAAAATTTTTTTGAAATTTTAAGTATAAAAATCAAAACTTTTTCACCCAAAAATGTTTTCTAACACCAAAAACAATTTTCTACCTTAAATTACTTAAATACAAAAACAATATAACAAAATGAATATTTTCCCTGAGTTAAATTCTAGCTATGTAAGGAAAATAGAAAAATACTTTACTAAGAATAAAACGATAAATCAATGTAAAACTAATTTCCTAAGGTTAGTGTAAGCAATAAATATTAGTGTTGAAAATTAAAAAAAGACACAAGAAATTTATAGTGGTTCAGGTTTTTTGATGCCTTTATCCACTCCCTTGGTAACCAACGAATTTCAATCCACTATCAAGGATTCTTGCTTTTTAATGGGAAGTGATAGCCCTCACACAATCCATAAAGGGATTCTTACTTTTTAATGGGAAGTGATAGCCCTTACAATGGCTTTTTACGGGATCAAGTGATAACCCTTACACAATCCTCAAAGGGATTTTTTCTTTATAAATGGGAAGTGATAACCTTTACGAGACAGCTTTTCAAGGTTAGGCTAGAACCTTTACAAGATGTGAGTATAAAGGAGCAATAGCAAAGATTTTGCTTACAAAGGCTGGAAGCTAGAGATTTTAGCTTGAGTGTAGTGAGAGAAGAGATTTCATCTTGAATAAAGCAAGGATTCAACTTTGAAAACTTGATGGAAGACTAAAAAGATGTTAGAGAGTGAAAATGAGCTAATGGGTAGTCTCTATAGGGTTTGAAGCTTTGGTTTAGGTCTTTTCTACTTTACAATGGCTTAAATATGTCTATTTATAGATAAAGCAAGGTTTAGAGCTGTTAGACACAAGTTTGAATCAAATTTAGCCATTGTTAAAGCTTGAGGGTCAACTATGTTCTTCAAATTTCTCAATTAAAACTTCCATAGTCAAGTATAATCCTCCTCTAGTTGATCAACTTCTAAATAGCTTGCATTTTTCAAATCTGGCCTTCTATAGTTGACTATGCTTCTCTTATAGTTGACTATGTCTGTTTAAAGTTGATTTTTTCTAACTTTTGACTTGTCATGGTCGACTATACCTCTTCTATAATCGACTATGGCTATGTAATCTTGACTTTTTCTTGCTTTTGACTTGTTAAGTTTGACTATGCTTCTTTTGTAGTCAATTATGGCTGTGTAATCTTCATGTTTTCCCCTCTTGCAGCATTTAGATCTACTTAAGCTTTTTTAAGATTGACTTTTGGCTTGTTTCTTAAGGTTTTCTTAGCTTTTCGATTTTTCTTTCTAACTACTTCCTCTTTGCCTTGTACCTATATTCAAATAAACATTTTAAGGCATGTTTACTCTTAATTTCTTAGCTAAAAATGCATTGTTTGAAAGCTTTTAACGTGCTTTCTAAAGATGCATGGCTTTCCAAACAAATATATAACCTTAGGGGATTAAAAATATATTTGAGACAAATTCAAATATTTGACATTAAGTTCAAGAAAACATGTGATTTTTGGCAAATCGAAACATGATATAACTCAAGGCTAACACCTTTGATGTCAAGAAAGGTCCATCCTAATGCCTTTTTATACCTCTAATATGTTGGTAGAGGTTTAACATCCAAGGTAGAAGGTTCTTCAATAGATGGCTTTACTAGTGAAGAAATTGATGAAAAGTCCAAAGACTCAAATAGTGTCATCATGAGACAAGATGGAGCATCCAACAAGTTTAAACATTCAAGAAACTTATTAACATCCTTCTTAGAACTAATAACTAATGTTGCCACAAGTGGGTCATTGGGGTAGTTCTCATCAAATACCTCAATAATGACAATATTCACAACACTCACTACAAAACATTCATCATACTCATTAGGAAACTTTAAAGCTTTAGAAATGTTGAAAGTTACCTCTTGGTCTTGCACTCTCAAGGTAAACTTTCCTTTCTTCACATCAATTAGAGCTTTAACAGTGCACAAAAATGGTCTCCCAAGTATGATTGGAGCATCACAATCCTCCTTTATATCAAGAACAATAAAGTCTACCGAAAAGGTAAACTTATCAACTTTCACTAGCACATATTCAACAATACCTTGAAGATATGTGAGAGAACAATCGGTAAGTTATGGTGTGACCATGGTGGGCTTAATTTCCCCCAAACTAGCTTTTGATAAAGTAACAAGGCATCAAGTTGATACAGCTCCCAAGTCACTCAAAGCCTTGGCAAAGCATAAGGCACTAACAGTGCATATAATAGTGAAGCTACTAGGATCCTTGAGTTTTGGTGAAGGTTTGTTTTGAATAATAGCATTGCGCTCTTTAGTGAATGCCATAGTCTCAAACTCACCTAATTTTAGTGAATGCCACAATCTTAAAATCACCCAATCTTCTTTTCTTTGTCAAGATGTCTTTCAAAAACTTGACTTAAGAGGACATTTGCTTTAAATCTTGTGCAAAAGGATTGTTGATGTGAAGTTTTTGAACACCTCTAAAAATTTCTAAAATTGATGATCAAGCTTTTATTTCTGAAAACTCTGAGAAAAAGTTGTGGTGGTGGGTTTACCTTTACTACTTTCTCTTGAACTTGCTTGTTAGAACTCTTAATTACTATCTCATTCTCAACTAACTTATTTTGATGTTCAGTTGCTTGCTATTACTTCCAACCATTTTTCCACTCCTAAGAGTAATAGCCTTAACATATTCCTTACCTTCCCTTATAGGATTAGCTTCTATGTCACTAAGTAAGGTATCTTAAGGCCTATTGTTGATGGTGTTGGCAAGTTGCCCAACCTAAGTCTCAAGGCTTCTCAATGAGGTGCCTAAGTATAAATGAGAGCATCAGTCTTAACACATATATTGCATAAGCAACTATTCCATAGATGGCTTCTTTTCCTGCATAGGCAATCTTGCATAAGGTGGAAATTTGGGAGGGAAATTAGGCCTTGAAGCTAATGAAGAACCTTGATTATTACTCCAAGAAAAGTTTGGATGATTCCTCCACTTGAGATTGTAGGTGTTGGAATATGGGTTGTTCTGTTGCCTATTCCCAATGAACTGAACTACTTTAGAATTGACAGGACAGTGATCACTAGAGTGTCCATCTCCATAATAATCGCAAGTAACAAATGGACTCTAAATGGACTGAACTCCAAAAGAATCAAATTTCTTGGTCAGAGCAACTACTTGTGTTGTTAATGCTTTAATAACATCTAACTCATGAATTCTAGCTACTATTCTATTTATTGATCTCTTTAATGGCCATTGATAAGTATTTAATGCCATTTCTTCCAACAGATCGTAAGCCTCATCAATGGACTTTGCCATAAAAGCTCCTCCAACAGCAGCATTAATAGTAGTCCGAATATAACATTCAAACCATTATAAAATGTATGTACCTAAAGCCACTTAGGTAGACCATGATGAGGTTAACACCAAAGCAAATCCTTATGTCTCTCCTAAGCCTAGTACAACGAATCAGAATCAAGTTGCATGAATAAAATGATATCATTTCTCATTTTCATTATCTTGGTTAAAGGAAAGAATTTAGCTAAGAACTTTTGAGCAAGATCATCCCAAGTAGTAATGGAGCTCGTGGGAAGTGAGTTCAACCAAATCTTCACCTTGTCTCGCAATGAGAAAGGGAAGAGTCTCAATCTAATAGCATCATCAGTAACTCTATTATGTTTGAAAATGTCACAGATCTCCAAAAAATTTGAGATATGAGTATTAGGATCATCATTAGGTAGACCCCTAAAGGATCATTTGGATTATTGTTGGCTTTATCTCAAAGCTATTAGCTTGAATAGTAAACCTTCGAATGCTCAAGTGAAGACCTTACACCAACAGAATAGCAAAATCTCTCAAAGATTGATTATTCTCCATTACTTGCCCTTGAATTTGCTGCTCTTTTTCATTATCGGTCATTGTTTTCGAATAATTAGAGTCTTGTGAATTTTTCCTCAAAAGTGTTAGAAAAGTCTTCTCAATTTCCATATCACAAGGGACAATTTCCAAGCTCTTTACTCTTCTCAACAATGATAAAAAATTAAATGAAAATAAAGAAAAAAATTGAAGTAAGACTAGTTTGCTTGGTATTAATATTAGCAAAAAGTAGAAAAACAACTCCTTGGCTACATGCCAAAAACTTGTTGTCGATTTTATACATGCAAGTATATGTATCGAACAAGTAATATAGAGGTAAAAAGGTATTGTATCCCATGAGGAATTGTGCCTACATGCTTACTAAGTACTAAAATTATGGCACCTTAGTCTTATCCAAACAAACCAAATTTTGTAAAATTAATTAAAGACAACATTTAATTAACAATGCTAAACTAAGGAATAAAGACTAAAATTACTAGAAAATAGTGGATTGAAAGCCTAAGATCATGGTACTCCTGAACAATTCATTTGGAACTAATCTTTCTCTTTATACTTAAAACAATGGGTTGAATTGCTAGCCTAAAGTCCAAATTTATCTACAAGTCTCTGCTGAGATTCTTGCATAAATACCTCTCATAATTAACTCTTTAAATGTCTATGTGAATCAATTAAGGAAGCTTCATGATACACATGCTCTAAATTTGGCTATATGTGGTACTTAGGTATATTTCTATCCTAAATACTAATCAAATCACCTAGTCTCTAAGTGAAATGAACACATGCTATTCAAATCTTGGTCCATTCTAAGCTCCCTTCGTCAAGTTGCATTTAGAGACCTAAATCAATGTAGTTGTTGATCAATCAATTAGAAGCAATAAGCATAGATTGGAAATAAACAAGTCAATACCCATTAAGAATAAGTAAAAGAGAAACGAAATATCCAAATTACATGTTGACATCAACCATAATCCTAGACAAAGCAATTTTGTTCATAGTTTCTACAGAAAACCTCAACATCTCAAGAAAATAAATCATTTATACAGCCAAAGAAAGAGAGAAATACAAATTCAATGAGAGAAACAAGTTTCAGCTACTTTCAAAGCTTGATCTTCCTTCATTTCTCCCCTTTTCTTTTTTTGTAAAAGGTCTTTTTTTTCTCCAAAAAGTTGCTCTGCAAAACACCCCATTTTAGCCTTTGCAAAACTCCTATTTATACCCCCTTGAAAGCCCTAAAATTAAAACCTTAAAAAATATAGAATTTAAAAAGTCATGTGCTAGCACCGCTGTGCCAAACTCTTTGGAAATTTAATTAAGGGTTATGACATTAGGGCACAACGGCTTTGTGAAACCTCAACCTTCATAAACGTGTAACTCGAGGTAGAACTTATGTTTAAAGGTTTAATTTGAGCTAATGATGCTAGTTTTACGTTACTTATAATTATTTTATGTCGTTATAAGAGTAGGATTAAAAAATAATTTCAATTGGTGAAAAAAGGTGAATAGTGGGCTGTTGCTCTATTTGCATATATTTCGGTTTTTCAAGTATATCTCCCATTAAAGAAGTTAAAATAACATGATTTTTAGACCATTAGAAAGATAAGAGGCAGGGCTACAACTTTGATGTTTACTACTTTTCCTAGTTTTGAAAGGAAGATGGTCAAAATCCTTGTTGAAGTGAAAGTACTACGTCAGAAGAACAGATTTGGACAGAACATTTGAGCCCCGCGGCACTGGAAATTGAGAGCCACGGCTCTCACCGTAATTTTCACAAATAACAACTTTAGGGGATTTTTGAAGCTAGGACTTTTGGGGGCTACTTAAGGGACCTTTTTCAGAGGATTTTGGACCTTTTCCCAGTGTCAAAAGAGTAAAAAGATTGCACAAAAAAAAGAGGGAGACAAGTGACCTTGTTAAGGACATTATTGTAATTGCATGAGAAATTAGATAAGATCTCACGTTTTTCTCCTCTTCCATGAAAGTTTCTCTCAAGCTTCCATCATTATCTCAAACTAACCTTAATTTTCGTGCTTTACACACCCTGTTGTAGGGTTTTCCATACTCTTTTACTCCTTCACCTTAAACAAACCCTTAAAAGTCTTTCTTCAATACTTTTTCTCACCAACTGAACTTTGTAAACAGAGAAAAAGAGGTTTCATGATAGCTTGAGGACTCTTGGGAGGAAATTTCATTACCATCCACCAAGGTGAGTGATGAATTAGGATTGGTTTTAAGTTATTGATGATGGCTAGTAATTAGAGTTATGAGTTGTGTTATTTGTTGAAATTGTTTATCTATTTCTAGTGTTACTAAAGTAGAGAAATGGAATAGCCAATCAAATCGTAATTGGAAGGTAGATAGGAAGGGCTATTGAAGCTTGAATTGGAAACAACTTTTGGAGTGTTATTAATGTAAATTGGATTGGCTGTGATGTTTTTGTGCGTGATAGGTTCCAACAAAGCCCTTTAGCCCCATTTGGACCATTGGAGAAGTTAGAGTCAATTAAAGGTTCAACAAGTACCGATGAGTGAACTTGCATTAAAAGGTTATGTGATATACACATATATGTTTGATTGAATCCCTTAAAACGTTTTACTTGGTTCTTTCTTCAAAACTTGCACTGGAACAAGCCCTTATGAAATGTTTTTATGTTATGAAATGGATTGTGTGATGAATTCATATGTTTTTGTATAATATTGATATATATATATATATATATATATATATATATATATATATATATATATTATGTCATATATGGTACTATTGTGTGACA
>NC_030852.1:7228470-7232038 GCF_000208745.1 Theobroma cacao
AATAAAATATTCTATTTTCTTATAAAACAATATTTATAGAGTTACCGATAAATAATTTTTGTAGCGTAAAAGCTAAATAAATTCATACATACTGTAATACAGATAACCAAAGTATAAGATTTAATTTACAGTGACACGTGGGCCCACGAACGACCAAAACTATCCAAAGCAGTAAACCTACAGTTTTTTGAGGATGCAAGTCCAACTGTAGCCCTCAACAAAATGAGCTATCTACTGACTATCCTGAGCCTGAAAGGGATGAAAAGGAGGGTGGTGAGATTATATAATCCCAGTGAGTAAATAAATATCATCTAAAATATCTAAAATCGAGTAAATGGAGACAGATAAAATAGATTAGCATAAAAATGATTCACAGCATTTCGAACTCATTTTAATAAGATAAAATAGATTCATTTCACCCAAATAAACAACGAGGCTTATGATTTCCTGAAAAGCTTGGCTCATGCCAAAATCATTCTCATACTCAGTTATCAGGGATACCTTGGCCTGGGGCTATCCCAACCGAGTTCGCCAAGGTTGTTAAAAAGTCATGTACGCATAAATTATGTTTTTATTTTGAAAACATAGCCGTTCCTTGGCGTTGGCTGAGTTCACCCTCACGTGGTGGTTTGACATGAAGTGAACTCTAAAGTTGTACCTCAAGAGTTACCCTACACGCCTCTCCGATCGAGGTAAGAATATAACGGGATTTCGTGCCCCTTAAAAAGCCTGGTCCACAGAACCCGCCCACTGTAGCAAGCTGAACCCACCATACAATAAAATTTACAATAGCATGACAAGGCAATTATTTTATTTTACAGCCTCTCAAGGCAAATCAACAGTTCATACATTTTTAGCACATTTACCAATTCAACCATTCATGCCAATATTATCATAAGCCATTCAATTCAAACCATGATATATAACACAACAATTAGTCTCCAATTACTCCATTTTCAAAACCATCTTTCAATTTCAAGACAATTTTATAAAATCATTTCATTTAATCACATTTTGCTTAAAAACATAAAGATTTACCATTTAAACTCATTTTCCATAAAATCACAAAAACGAATTAAAATTAACTTCAGATAATCAAGATGATGATAAGGTTACTCACTGTATCAGGAGTTTGAAATACTCCTATTCTCAGTCCTCTAACACAACGTCTTTACCCTTGTTAGAGGGCTCACCACCTATATACAATACATGACACATAATTCAATAAACTGTGTCATACCATTATAAATCTATTTTAGGCTGTTTACTAATGCATGAAATGGAATGCAAATTGTTCGGATTATCGTCTAAACACGGTGTTCAATATAAGTTCAATTGTGTACCTAAATAAAATGGTATTGGCCTAATTCGATCTATCACCCGATTAATTGGCCAATACGTCCAATTCAACTCCAATTAACTCCATTTTTCTTCCAATTCTCCAAACCATCAAACACAAGTCAAATAGCATAAAACTTGGCAAAATCATTTTCACATTTTCTCTTGGAAAATTCGGCCATGGAGGGTTCACTAACAATATAATTTTTCAAGCTTGATTCTCACACCATAAATCACTAATTCCTAACCAAATCACTTGAAATAAAATCAAAATCATCATCAATATTCCACATGGAGAATTCGGCCAATGATGGGTGATGGGAGGAAGTGAATTTTCCTTGCTTGATTTTCATGCTACACATCACCAATCAATTAAAAACACTAGAATATCTTAAAATCTAACCAAAACAACCATCAAAATCTCTCTCTAAGTGTTCGGCCAGCAAGAGACCCATCATGAAATCATGTGATTCAACCATGGAAAATGCAAAAGAATGTATGGGAAAGGTAGATCACAAGTCAAAATCAAGAAATTTTACCTTTGATTGCTTGATTACTTGAAATCCATCAATTTTCTCTTGAATTTTCACTCTAGGGTTTTTGTTCTTTCTTTTCTTCCTTTGTTTTTACTTTTGCCGGCCATAAGAATGAATGTGGACGAGTTCAAATTGGCTTTATAAAGGAAAATATTAAATGGACAAAAATTTACCATGTGTCACCATTCCATTGGTCCATGTGTCATACTTACCCATTAAGCAATCTCTCTCCACCACTTAAATTTCCTCAATTATTCATGATAATATTGAGTAAAATCCATGTGCTGGACAAGTGTTGGGTGGTGTAATATTACAATTTTGCCTTTGGTGTGGTAAAATGACTATTTTGCCCTTATCCTCGAAAAAATGCCGAAATTAAAATTCTTCACTTCTCAAACTCATATTATACTCCAAATGATCAATCTTAGTAAAAAATTTCAACCAACACTCACATCTTAACCTCGGATGGCAAAATGACCATTTTGCCCTTAAGTCATGAAAATTCTAATTTGACTCCAAATCGGTCTTTGAACTCTGAATCACCATTTTAAGTCATTCTGGGGTTTTAAAATTCTCAATTTCATCTTAAAATTTCTATTTGGGCTAGTTCGAGGCTTAATTCAACTTTATTGTACCATTTGGTACAATACCGTCCTTTAACGATTTTCGAGGTACGCAAGTAAGCAAACATGCATTCTTATGTAAGAATGGCATAATAAACATATTATAGAGTTGGGCTTGACAGCATTACCCCCCTTAAAATAAAATTTTGACCTCAAAATTTTATTTACTGAACTCAGAGAAAAGGTGAGGGTATTATTTTCTCATCTAATGCTCGACTTCTTATGTCTTTTGCTTTATAGGGAATTTCAATTTGTTCACCTCATTTACCTCTAATTCAACTCGAGTACTTCACTTATGTCTATTATTATCCTTTAAAATCAGATCAACAGTAACCTTCACAATTATGATCTCTTATATTGAGACACCAAGCATGCTTCTGTTACTATCATTAAACTTGAACCATAACTCCATGTCAATCATATCAATTTCGATCGCATTTTATACTTATTTAGGTATACCAATCACTATCTTATTACTTCATTCCATATAAAATTTCTCAACTTTCATTCATTCATCCCATCCTCATACAATATTGTGTACTTTACGACATCATTAACACGCCATACTTATTCCTGTACATATCTTCAACGTTAGGGAAAATTAATGCCTTCAATTATTTCCACATACTTCATGTTTACCTTGCATTTAGGAAATTTCAATCTTCTTAATCCTATTAATCCATCTCGTGTGGCTTAATCGCACTATAGATTACATTCCCTTAACTATTTTTCCAAAATTCCTTAGGTCGCCATAAATCGACTTCTGATAAGATTCTTGATCGTTACATTATCTATACAACTCATCAAATAGATTGAGTTCAAATCTCAAACCACTAAAACCATTCTTCATTTTAGTGGGGTACATCACTAACTCCACACATACGTATACACGCACATTCAAATGTCCATATTCCTCATTATGTATACGGGTCTCTGTTTTCAAATGCCTTCAGACTAATTTCTCTTTGTTCATTCCCATCCATAACCAAGATTCAATAGAATAATCTTCATAATTCATACAAATTCTCATCATGCTTGTGCATAGTTCCACATCATTTACATACTTATACT